>NC_091237.1:7612575-7637575 GCF_040958095.1 Procambarus clarkii | reverse complement strand
CATTCCAGCTAGTGTACGGACACTGTGAGGAGTCCAATGAGTGCATTAAAGAAGCAGCTCACGAAGGGAAGGCAGTGAACAGACGTCAGACAATATGTGAAAACCTCTGGTGAGCGACTCTCTTGGGCCAGAGAGTTGGCCAAGGAAAATTTAAAAGCGTCCTAGGTGGAAATGGCCAAGTACTACGACAGGAGGACTAAGGAGAATAAGTTCCAGGAAGGGGAACAGGTGTTAGTCCTCCTGCCTATAAAAGAAAGTGTGTACGAGTCGAGATTTTGCGGACCGTACACGATCCAAAAAGTGTTGGGAAAAGTGAATTATGTAGTGTATATGCCCGACCGGCCAAGGAAGTCGCAGGTTTGCCATTTGAACCTGATTAATAAGTATTACGCCCAAGATAAAACTGCAAGTGAAGAGGAGGAACAGATGGAAACCTTGCACAAGCGACCGTGCTTTGTGTCACGCACAAAGAAGGAACGGAAAAGTGTTAAGCTACAGAGGGCTGATGGAGCGAAGATGTCCAACACAGACAGACTAGCCGAGGTAGAAGAGAAGTTGGGTCATTTAGAGGATGACCAGTGCCAGGAATTGGTGGATATCATGTGGAAGAATGGATCACTGTTCATGGATTTACCGAGTAGACATCGGGCAACGGTACACGAGGTCAACATAGTGGATGCTGCTCCCATCAAACAGCATCCTTACAGGGTCAGTCCGGATAAAACCGAGGCTATGATAAAAGAAGTAAGGTACTTGCTAGATAATGATCTGCCAGAGATCAATGAGAGCGAATGGAGTTCACCTTGCCTCCTCGTGAAGAAGAGCGATGGTATGTATCGATTCTGCACAGATTATAGGATGAACATGATTAGGGTCGCTGACTCCCACCCGATACCACGTATTGAGGATTGCAAAGAGCGAATTGGTAGTGCACGGTATGTGTCAAAGCTAGACCTGTTGAAGGGGTACTACTAGATTCCCTTGTCGGAAGAAACGAAGAGAATATCAGCATTTGTGACGCCTGATGGATTGAACTGTATAAAGTATTCCTGTTAGGGATGAAGAATAGCGGTAGCTGGTTCCAATGTGTGATGAATCAGGTGTTGTAAGGCGCAAAGGGTTGTTCAGTATACATCGACCATATTGTTGTATTTGCAGACTGTCAGAGAGAGCATGTAGACAGACTACTGGATTTGTTCGGCCGATTAGTAAGAGCCAATATGACAATTAACTTGGCGAAGAGTGAGTTTGGAAGAGCCCGACCGGAGTACCTAGGTTATGTGATAGGGCAAGGGGAGACTGCTTCAGTGAGAATGAAGGTTGAAGCCATAAATAATTTCCCAGTACCTAAAGGAAAGAAAGAAAAAGTTGTTGAGGTACTTAGGAATGTTCGGATATTATAGGAAGTTCTGTAAGAATTTTTCCACTGTAGCCACTCCTATGACAAGTTTGTTGTCTAAAAATAAGAAGTGGGAGAGGAATGGAGTAGCACAGGAGGCATTTGAGAAAACCAAGAGATAATTGACAGAGACGCCTGTGTTAGTATCTCCAGATTTTAGAGCACCGTTTACGTTGTTTGTGGATGCCAGTGATGTAGGAGCTGGAGCTGTATTGACACAGCAAATGGATGGAATTTTTCGCCTTGTGTCTTTCTTTTCGGAGAAGTTTGTCAAACATCAGAGATCATGCAGTACGGTCGAGAACGAGACACTGGCATTTGTCCTGGCATTAAAACATTTTGAGGTATACGTAAGTGGAGGGAGGACACCCAGTTTCTGTGTATACGGATCATAATCTCCTGGTGTTCCTGAGCAAGATGAAGCACGCGAATCAGATGTTAACCAGATGGTTCCTTTTACTTCAAGAATATAATTTAGAGATAAGACATATAAGAGGACGAGATAATGTGGTCGCTGGTACTTTGTTACGAGCTTAGCTACTGAGAATAACTCTCAACAAGTTTTAGTGACTTCAGTTCCCCCTACAACGCGGCGGAGATCAGAGAAAATGGCCGAGAAGTAAAAGAGAGGCAACTGACCAGTGAGAGAACAAGCATATAAACATGTTACGGAGCGGGGGCGTCATGGATGTTGACAGCAAGTCCCAGAGAGGAAAACGTCTGCTGGAAAATGAGTCGGCTGATGCTGCCCCAGAGCGAGACGCTAAGAGGATGTCTTCCCCTTCAGAAGACCTTAGTCTTGTGGTACCCCGTTCCTCGTTTGTGGTAGTCCTAATCCAGTCAGAATCAGGTCAGTGCGTCTTTGCAAATCCTCGTACCTTAGGTGCAGCAATCGAGGCTTCCGTATTGTGGCCACATTGCCTGCCTGAGACCATACGTACCCTGGGTAGGGGTGCAGCACTGAAGCTACATATCAGAAAGGAGGCTCTATCACACATCTGTGTATCCGACATTATTAAGTTGGGGGACTGGCCTGTCAGGTGCCGACAGATATTGTCGCAGGAGGAGGAGTCTCGGGCCCGGTATGGGAAGATTGGCCCAATTGACCAGAGTGTAGATGTGGATGACATCCAGGCCACTCTGCAGGTATTAGGGGGTGCATCAGCGAGATTATTGGAAGTTACCAGGATTCGCGGAGCAGCAGGGCCGACATCCATGGTCCGTGTAAAGTTCGATGGGCACCTCCCTGACCGAGTTGCACTACACAGGACCTCGTATCAGGTTCAGCCCTACAATTTCCCTGTGTTATGATGTTACGCTTGTCATCTATTGGGCCACAGTCGCCTGACCTGCCGTAATGCAGCACGTTGTGCAAACTGCGGCAAAACAGGCCATTCAGACAGAGATAACGGTGGGTGCTCTGCTGCACCTCGCTGCTTTTTATGCCATGGCCATCATAAGGTTACGTCTAAGAGTTGCCCGGTATATCTTGAGTCCCTCCAGTTGGACATCGATCATAAAACAGCGGGGACACCTCGACATGAGCTGTTCCAGAAGTTGCGCACCCTCAATCAGCCTATCGCTTCTCGCCCCCAAGTTCCCCCTGGTCGGGTCTCTTCACAAGTAGGAACTAGCAGACGCTCTTGCCTGTCCCAGTCACATGCCTCATACGCCCAGGTTGCTAATCGATTTTCCCTCCTGGGTAGCCTTGACACTGACGGAAACTCATCCACGGATACAGACATCGACGCTCAGTCTCGGCCGGAGCCTAGCACTCGTCACCCTCCTGCCTCTCCTCAAAGAAGCTAACACCGGCGTCGTCGACACACCCATCAATCAGGAGGTACTGCTCCAACAGACAGTCCTGATGATCCTCTGGTCCCCCAGGCACTTTCCCAAGGGATTGTGACACCGGGGGAACATGAGGCCCAGAGTGAGGCTCCCACCAGTCGCAGACGCCGTCAAGAGAGTTCGCGAGCCGACCACCGCTTCCGTCAGGCAGAGAGAAGCATAGATCAACATCCTCTGGACTATAAGTCATTGATACCACACATTTTACTTACTTTGTATGAGGGTTTTATGGCTTTTTCTAGTGGTTCCCCCTTTGGAGACGTCTGTGCACTGGTGGTCAAAAAGTTAGCTGTTGTATTTCAGGGATAATGGCGCCCCATCCTGAGTATACTGTGGTGTTTTGGAATGCCCGCTCCCTTTTTAAGAAGACGCAATTTCTACGCAATTTTGATTCCACCCTGCGTCCATGGACTCGTCATCATTCGCGACTCCTCGACACTGCCATCACTCGTCTCCGGATTGGACACACTTGCCTGGCCGCACATCTCCATCGTCTACCGCTGGTAGATTCCCCATACTGCCAGTGGTGTCCGACCCAGGAGGATACAGTGGAGCACCTACTTCACTGCCCTCGATTTCATAGCGCTCGCGTCAGACTACAGAGTGCCGTTCGTAGGCTGAATATTCCTCGCCTCACAGTTCCCGTTCTCCTTGACGGGGCAGGTGCGAGAGACGAAGACGTCCGTCATGACATCCTTCGCCATACCTTCCGCTTCATCCGTCATGTCCGCGGCCTGAAGAGACTGTAAAATTTGTCGCCTGAGGAAATTGTAGGGTCTATGGCCTGAAGAGACTATAGGGACCCCATCCCTCCGCTATTTCCCGGTATCGGGCAGCCGGGGCGCATCTGATCCCACGATCGTCGTCGCCCCTAAATCAACACAACAACAACAACAACATATAAACATGTTACCAGACTCTCTCTCGCACCGTCCTTGGGTTTGTACAGTTATAGAATATACGTGTGTGGATCAGAGACTTGTGTTTTCTTAACCTTAGTCTGGTGCATATTAGGGCACTAAAGTGATAACCCCAGAATCGATTCCACACCAGTGTTTCACTAGATAGGGTGTAAACAAACCATGATGTCCGCATTCAAGCCACCAGCATATCTTCCGTCTGACCCAGAGGCATGGTTTGCACAAGTAGTGGTCTTCTTTAACGCTTACAAGGTAACTAACGACGCAAAGCAATATGCACTCACTGTGAAAGCATTGCTCCCAGACACCCTTCAGGAGGTACGAGCTGTGGTTATGACACCACCAACCACACATAGAGTCACCGCCCTGAAGACTGCTCTCCTCGCTGCAGCCAAGGTATATATTAGACCTCCTCGTCTAATATATCTATCTGTGTGAAATAGATTAAATCCATATATTTGATATTCAGCTCTATTTTTCTCTATTCATCTATTTTCTACATTCTCTATTTTCTACGTTCTCTATTTTCTACATTCATCCACGTTTCGGTAAGTGCAATAATATCTATTTTTTCTGTGCAGACAAGAGCATTTAATTCGTTAATTTTATTTCTTAGACTTCTACTGTTAGTGTAATATACCCTAAGTGAATTGTTATTTTGCGGACCTTCTCTTTCCCTGATCGTTTTGCCAATTCCTTTCTCCCACAAGCACATACTTTTATTACCTCCTTCCTCCAAATCAATTCCCATACCTCTATCTACTAACAGTTTAAACCCAAACAAACACCTCTAACCACTTCTTCTAGCGAGTTCGCAACAGCAACAACCCCAGCTCTCGATAGATGCACCCCATCACGAGCATACATTTCATTTCTTCCATAGAAGTGTTCCCAGTTGTCTATGAAAGATATTGCATTTGATTTGCAATATCTTTCCAGCCGGCAATTGACACCAAGTGCCCTCGATATCCATTCATTTCCCACTCCCTTTCTTGGAAGAATGCCACATATGATCGGGATTCCTCCCTTGCTCCTAACTAACTCTATGGCTGTTTTATACCTCTGAATCAGTTCCTCACTCCTGACTCGACCAACATCATTTCCTCCCACGCTAATGCAAATAATGGGATTGTTCCCATTACCAGCCATAATATCATTCATGTTGTTTATAATATCACCAATGCCAGCTCCGGGATAGCAAACCCTTAACCTGTTCCCCCTATCTCTAGCACAAAACGTTCTATCCAAATACCTTATCTGGGAATCTCCCACAACTAATGTTTGCTTAGGTACTTCCTTTACTTTCTGAGGGGCCTGCGCTTCCTTTCTCTTCGTTGCTTTCCCTTTTGCGCGATCCACAGTCTCTCCACAGCACTCGTCCTCCAAAACGTCAAATGAATTTGAAGTTGCTATGGCGTTTGAAGGCGGCTTTATCAAAGTCTTCTTAAGGCCCCTGTCTTTCGCAACTCTCCAAGACGAGGTCCCTTTACTGCTGGTCTCCTCCTTCGTTACTTCTCGTTGTTTTTTAAGCTGACCTCATCTCTTCATCACTATCTGTTATATGACCTGTCTCAGTTTTTAATGGACCTATCCTTTTCCTAGTCTTAGTACGATATAACTGAAAAAACCCTTTAGGATTTGTCTTTGCTTGCCCTGCTATGCGAACTTCATAGTTTCTTTTTGCTTTCCTTATCTCTTTTTTAACATTTCTAACCAGTTGTACGAATTCCTGTTCTAAAGTGACCTCCCCATTTTTAATCCTTTTGTACCAAGCTCTCTTTTTACCTATAAGGTTCTTCAAATTCTTTGTTATCCACTTTGGGTCATTGGTATTCGATCTATTCAATTTGTATGGTATACTACGTTCCTGAGCTTTGTTTAGAATATTTTTAAATAAGTTATATATTGAATCCACATCGAAATCCCCATTTACGTCACCTATCGCTGGGTTCATGTTTCGCTCCAAGACCGGCCCCCACCTCATACCCAAGACTTTCCAATCAATTTGACCCAAAAAATTTCTAAGGCTATTAAAATCAGCTTTTCGAAAATCTGGCACTTTAACAGAATTTTCTCCTACAGGTCTATTTCATTCTATGCTAAATCTGATTTCTTTGTGATCACTGTTCCCTAGCTCACTCCCTATTTCGATGTCATTAATTTGTGTTTCCTTGTTAGTTAACACTAAATCTAAAATATTATTTTCCCGTGTTGGTTCCTTAAGGTCGGGCCCAGGTCTCTGTGGACAGTGTTAGGCCCAGTTCTCTGTGGAAAGTGTAGGGCCCAAGACTCTGTGGAGAGTGTCGGGCCCAGGTCTCTGTGGACAGTGTCGAGCCAGGTCTCTGAGGACAGTGTCGGGCCTAGGTCTCTGTGGAAAGTATCGGGCCTAGGTCTCTGTGGACAGTGTCGGGCCCAGGTCGCTGTGGACAGTGTCGGGCCCAGGTCTCTGTGGAAAGTATCGTGCCCAGGTTTTTGTGGACAGTGTCGGGCCCAGGTCTTTGTGGACAGTGTCTGTCCTAGGTCTCTGTGGACAGTGTCAAGCCAGGTCTCTGTAGACAGTGTCGGGCCCAGGTCTCTGTGGAGAACGTTGTGTCGCCTCATCCTCCTCTATGTTAGGCTTATGGTGCCCAGGAGCCTTTGTATTTAACAGCAAAGAACATTGTGTGTTTTTGTCGTGTTTAGTTTTATTAGTTCATATATTTAACAAAGTAATTCCTGTATCTCATAACAACGGAGATATTGATGAAGTAATAAATATATCAACACATAATGGAACACGGAAACAACGGATATAAATTGGATATGTTGATATTTTGGAAAGACTTGGGTAAATACTACTTTAGTAAAAGGGTTGTGGAACAAATTACTGAACAAATTACCAGGTAGTATCCCTTGATTGTTTCAAGCGTAGGTTACACGTATATATGAATGAGTTTGGGTGGATATAATAGGAGCTGCCACGTATGGGTCAATAGGCCTTCTTCAGGTTCCTTGATTATTATTTTACTTTTTCAATATACCTATATCTTTTTGATACGTTACCTCATTCACTTAACCTTATCAAAATTTTGTTACTTCTTACTTGCAGCATATCATTCACTCATATTTGCAAACTTATCTTTTTTTTATTGTTGCCGCCGGTGGCGGCTAGTTTATTATGCACCCCATACTCATCCTATGAGCGGTAGCACAAAAAGTATTACAGAGGGCACAAAAGGTCTTTATCAAGAATATAAAGTCGAAGAATGTATTCCAGGTAATGGACTCGCGTGGTTGATATTAGCGGGTAGAAACGGGGATTTCGCGAGTATCGACGACTGGTGGAATTGGTGTAAAAAAGTGTAAGAGGTTTTTCATCATAATAGTGAAGAGACGTGCGTCTGAGAGTTTTGGCATGTTTTTGAACATGATTTCAAGATCGTTTCCAAATTACGTGGCGTTCGCCTTAGAAAGGTAATATGTCGGTGTGTTTAAAAGGAGCAGTTTTGTGGTGTTCCGGGGAAAAACGATTGTGCGCAGAAACAATCTGATTAGGGATGTGGTGCTTTGCGTTGCCGATATGGGTTGTCCGGCAGCTATGATTAGCTTAAATTGGTCAAAGGCATTCGAAAAAAATAACATAAACTATTTAAATGCTCTTGTCTGCATCGAAAAAAATATATGTTATTGCACTTACCGAAACGTAGATAAATGTAGAAAATAGAAACTATAAGATGAGTATCAAAAATTTATTTAAACTATTTCACACAGATAGATATATTAGACGATGAGGGGAGTAGCCATATACGTTTGGGAAAATTTTAAATGTAGTATCAAAGAGGGAATCAAAACTGAAATTAATTATTTAATTAATAATTATTAAATAATTATATTTACAATTTATGTTTTTCAAGATGAAGACGAATGGTATTTGCAATTATCGACTAGAGTAACTTTCCCACAAGAGACGTTAAGGTAATTGGCCGACAGTTTGGCACAAGTGATCTATCTCTTCTCTTGAAAATTGGAACCACACTATCAACCATCCACGACTCTGGCACTCTGCTTGACTTTAATAATTTATTAAATACTAGATGTACCCGGCCACGCGTTGCTGTGGTTGAGCAATGCGTGTGCGTTGCTGAGCCACAGCAACCTTCCCCTGTCTCCCAGTCCTCCCCACCATTCCCCCTGCTCCGTCCCCTCATCCTAACAACCATTCCTCACTCACCCGTCCCCTCTTCCTCCCAACAATTCCTCACTCCCCGTCTCCTCGTCTTCCCCTCCCCCGTCCCTTTGTCCTCCCCAACATTCCCCACTCCAGGGTCCTTTCGTCCTTCTAACCATTCCCCACTCCATCGTCCCCTCCTCTTCCGCACCATCTTCGACTCCCCCATCCCCTCATCCTCCCTACCATTCCCCCTCCTCCGTCCCCTCGTCCTTTCCACCAACTCCCACTCCTCTGTTCCCTTGTCCTCCCCCACCATTCTCCATTCCCCTATCCCTTCGTCCCCACCATCTCGTCCTCCCTACTATTACCCCCTCCCCTGTCCTCTCGTCCTCCCCACAATCCCCCACCCCCATCCCCTTGTCCTCCCCAACCTTTCCCGCTCCCTCGTTCGATGCATTCCAAAACGATCTGATGATCTCATCAGAAAATTAAAAACATCAAATGATCTGATGTTCCCATCACTAAAATATATGAAAAACAGATAAAAAACGAAATGAAAAATATGAAAAATACAAAAATAAATTATACTCAGGAAATGAACGGTATGGTAAACAACACAGCCCAATTTCAACGCAATGTCACACAAAATAAATTAAATCAAAATGAAAATAAATCGAAATTCATGAAAATCAAATTTATCAACGCAATCGGAAACACTGAAATGGAATCGGAACAGATTTAATATAGTGTGAGTTGCTATTACGTGCAACAGATTGCACTGTTTTTCAAAAAAGCATGTTTTTACATGTCACAGGTGTGTGGCATCTATATACCTTGAGGTTACCTTGAGGAGCTTCCGGGGCTTAGCGTCCCCGCGGCCCGGTCGTCGACCAGACCTCCTGGTTGCTGGACTGATCAACCAGGCTGTTGGACGCGGCTGCTCGCAGCCTGACGTATGAGTCACAGCCTGGTTGATCAGGTATCCTTTGGAGGTGCTTATCCAGTTCTCTCGTAACAGGGGCATAGTCCGTGTCGACGTCTCCGATCTCCTGGGACTAGAGAAGATATCACCTACCCGTGTTGCGGTGTCGTTTGCCACGTTACCTGTTTACCAGGAATTTGTGGCTCGCTGGGATGCACGCTCGCTTTCTATTCCGGCTTCGGCTGTGTCTGTGGAGATCTCGGATCCCTGGGGGCCCCTTGTCGTTTGTGAGTGTTCACAGCGTGCCGGTGACCTTCCCCGAGGCGGAACTCATGTCGTTGTTTATGCGGTTTGGTGCAGTGGTGAAGCACCGGTTCAACGTTTTGAGTGCGGGCCGGCTGAAAAGGGTCCAGCTGGGTGAACGCATGCTCGTCATGCGGATCATGAGCCCTATTCCTTCCAGGGTTTCGTTTCGTGGGCTTTCTATGCGGATCTTTACAAGGTCAAACATGCACATGTTTCCGGTGTGGTGCTGAGGGCCACGTAGCGGCCAGTTGCGACGTTCCTCGTGCTGAAGTCCCTTCGGTCTTCCTGGAGGCTGACTTTCACCGCTTGTCTGTGTGTGGGGATTCCCCGGTGGATCCTCACTCTGTGCACGTACATGGTGTGGTTCCTGCGGCGGTTTCAGCTGTTGCTCCGTCTGGCCCTGGTCTGTCTACCCCACCGGTGAGCTCTGGGGACCTACGGGCACCTGCTTCGGACCTTTGCTGTTCGGTGGATGCGGAGGTGCATCCGCATCCAGTTGCTTCCGTGGTGGCCTTGGATGATGCTGTAGGGGTGGTGCCTGCATCTCCTGCAGACGAACGTGTGTTTCCCGGGGCTGTCGGGGCGGTGGTGTGTGTGACTCCGACCACGCCTCTGCTTCGTCGCCTCTGGCAGTTTCCTCGTCGACGTGTGCCTCTTCTCCTCTGCCGGTTCCGTCGCCCTCGCTGGATGCCTCCCATGTGCTGGAGCTGTGTCCCTACCCTTCCGCCTGCTGTGTCTCTTCCTTCTCCGAATCCGGTCTCCCTGGATGGTAGTGACTTTTTGCCCCGTGTCGTTGAGGCTCCTGTTCTGCGTGGTCGTGCTGCCCCGGCTTTGGGGTCGCCTGCCGATGTTTCTTCTGGGGCACCGCTTGTAGGGGTGACAGTTCCGACGATCAACGGCCTATTTCTAAGCATCATCGTTCGGCTCGGGATGCGTCACCTCGCCAGACGTGGGCAGAAGAGCGCGATACCATGGATGATGATGCTGTGGGCGATGTTATGCTGACTCCTGTGGTGCATGCTGTGTTGGACACTGTACCCCCTGCTGGTGGCTCTCCTCAGTGGGCGGTTGCCCCTGGTGACCGCGACCTCGTCGTGGTGTTGTCGAAGGATGTGCGATGGGGTGACTCTGCTCCTGTTCCGATTGGCGGAGGCCCTGAGGCGCCTGCGGTGCCACCCTCCGTGGGGCTCGGTGCGATGCCCGGGGTAGAACGAAGTGCGCGCCCTCGTGTGGGGCCTGATACGCGGCCCCTGCCCGCTGTTCCGGTATCTCCTGCTTCTTTGGCGGCGATGCCCCTGCCTTCCGTGACGGGTCGATGGCGCCCGCTTCCGCCGGATGTGGTGATCCCCGAATATATAGAGCACCCGCGAGTTCGTGAGGGCCGTGCCCTTACATAACTGGAGTATTTGGTATGGGAGGCTTATAAGCAGAGGTATCCGCAGTATACGTACCCTGAGAAATATCCTCCTCTTTGACTTTTGGGTGTTCTGTGTGATTGGCTGTGTGGTTGGGTGTGGGTCTATACTTGCAGCTTTGTGTGTCTTATGTGTGGCTGGTTATACAATTGTGCTGCTGTAGTGGTGTGTTTCATGTGGTGATCGTTTATTTTATGTATATGTGTCCTTACGGCCTTTTGGTCGTTTGCATGTTTTTGTGCTTTTTGTTTTTCTGCATTTTCAGTTCCCTGCGTGGTTCTGTTTTTTTGTTATTAATGCCTTGTGTTTCTAGCCTTAGGTGTGTGTGTGTGTGTTTAGTTCTTTGTCCTTGAACTTGCTTTATTCTTTGTACATATTTGATGCTATTTATGTTCTTATGTGTAGTTTTGGGATTTCCTGTTCATTTGTTGTAACTTTTGGGTATTTTTTCTTGTACATTTCTGTTATTGTATTTATGTAATTTATTTGTTGTGTATTGTATGCGTCTTATGTCCCATTGTGTTTGTGGGTTTCTTGGTTTTATGTCCTGTGTGTTTTCCTGTGACCTTTTGTTTGTATTTTATGTCTGTTTTTCTGGTGTTTGTTTTATTTCATGTATTAGCACGATTGTTTGTATTTATCTGTTATTTTGTAATTGTTCCCTGTTTTTGTACTTTGTTTTTTTACATGTCAATAAAAAAACCTACCCAAAACACCTCGCTGGCCAAGCCAGGGGTGGGTACTCTGGCAAACCATAACAAGGGCTTCCTTGTTGTGGTGACTGTCGTCACCACAAGCTGTGCTGGCTCGCTCTTCCACTACCATCTCGCTCCTCAAAAACACACACACACATGCACACACACACACACACAATTACAACTCACAATTATCCATGAAAGAGTGCAAAATACTGGCACTGTTACACTGGCTACCTGCCACCTTGTCTACTTGCCATCCTGGCTACCTGCAATCTTGTCTATTTGCTGTCCTGGCTACCTGCCACCTTGTCTACTTGCCATCCTGGCTACCTGCAATCTTGTCTATTTGCTGTCCTGGCTACCTGCCACCTTGTCTACCTGCTGTCCTGGTTACCTGGCACACCAACCTCCTGCTAGATAATGCCTTCATCCACTGATAAGTTTATCTTTTGGTTATCAGCCATAGAAAGCGGTCACAAAGTGATTGGTCTAACTCTGTCCATTTAAATTGTGGTAATAATTTCTCAAAACTTCTCTCCACAGCTGATTGTTTATATTTTTTGATGAGATAACAAACATGTGTACAAAGAAATTTAAAAGTGTCAGAACAAACACTCAGAACAGACCAACCAGAAACGTACTTACAGCAGCACACACCTAATATTAGCACTGAATAAACAGGAGAGAAGAACAAAACACATCATAACATCTGGCATGACAAGCAAGTAAAAACAGAAATGTATGAAACAAAACGCTTATATTACACACTCATCAAACACGCAACACACACACACTCAAGGAAAGTTGTATACAGCCAATGCTGTACTTCTCACAAACTGTTATCCCTTTCACTTGTTAAGGCTCGTGTTTCTTAAGGCTGCCTCAACTTCTTATCAGCCTGTTTCCACATATATACTTAACTAAGGGAAGCTCATTCAATAAAACAACCATTAAATAAAGAGAAAACACCAGTGTAATCTATGGAAGTGTACAAATAAACAATGTATGTCATGTCATAATAATATTCCACTGACAATGACTGAAATTCATCAGGTTACATGAACTCGACACGCTCCTTTATGAGCTTTACCACACTTACATATCAGACAGTAATTTTCCATAATTCTAGCTATAAACAAAACACAAGTACTTATCAAAGTACATGCACGCCAACTGGGGAGCAATTTTTTTTATTTTTATTTTTACATGCAAGCACGTGTATAAGTTACAATAAAAGCATAAACAAATATAACATAGAACACAAGCACAAAGTACAAAGCACACATTTGTACACAGACAAAGGAACAAATCATGAGAAGACCAGCCAGAAGGGCTGACCACAAAACACACAAAAGCGCATACACAAAACACAACAAAAAGATAAGCACAGCGGAAGATAAGCATAGGGGAAACACCAAAACAACACACACACATAACAAGCCTACCAACACCTCAAACACAGATGGAGAGGCACCAACACAAAACGATAAACATTCAATAATAAAGATAAAAACAATAAAAGAAATAGACCTCCCATAACAAACTGGAGGCAAAACATAATGGCAAAACATAACAAAGAGCAGAAACCTTGGCCGGAACATGCCAACAGCCTGAAGAGCACGCTATATGACATAAACAAGCGCACACGACGTCCACAACCGTTCACACAAACGCACAGGAACCGCACACCCACAAACAAGCCATACAAAGAAACCCACAACACAAACCGGAGCACGCAGGAACCGGGAAGCATAACCCACCCCACCCACACACACACACACCCAATCCGCACCCCACAGCCACGCACACAAAAGGATACTGTCGGGGAATGTCGTAAGTGAGTAACGGTGTACAAGAACTTAATCCCGAAATCCTGGCAGGATCGCCAATGTCGGGGATTACCTTAGTTGTAAGAATAAGTATAAATGATCGTACTTAATATCCTGTCAACGGTCGCCAACGTCGGGGTGTCTCTCTCTCTACATAGACACCACCCAGTAGTGTTAGCGACAACTGTTACTCACCGTAGCCCTGCGGGTCTTCACTCAATCCTCGCAGCGCCACTGTTCGCCAGGAGAGTATCCCAGTCGATCTCCAGCTGGCCTTAAAGCCAAAGACGAGTGAGAACACAGTTTGTGCTCTCCCAACCGTGTGCCTGCCCCGATAAGGGCTCTACTACTAACTGCAAGGTCGCCAACTGGTGTTTCCCGTGTCCAGTAACATGTCAGTGGTATTGTGGGATTGTGGTACTAGTGGCAGAAAGCTCACTCGTTAAAACTGGTCACAGGCAGGTATGTATCTCTATCACTCTCACTCTTTCCAACTGTTCTATAGCAACAAGATATGGAGGGATAATACAAACGGGAAGGTAGTTTTGTATTTTACTTAAAACACACACGGTAGTATATCAACAATGAAGCAACAAGTACACGGCAGTAAGTCACTCTTCATAAAACTGGAACTCATCAAGAGGGCAACACTCCCCCTCCTGTCAATATCAGCTGAGCGGCCCCCCTCACTGTGTGAATGCTTCTGTACTTGTTTCTTGGCGTTATGTGCCTGTTTGTTTAAATTGACAGTAATCACTATATTTGCAATCAACACAATATTTGCTATAATGACAATAGAACGCAATGAGTCACTTCACTGGTCTCAAGCTCAATAAATCGTTTCTACAGCAATAAACACGATATCTCACTGTAAAGGCGTTATTCACGGCAGATCATAATAATGACAATGAATGCAATTAACCACGGTACTGTCCTTAGACTCAGTAATTCCTTTCGGAGTCGATAACACAGAATATCACTGTACACATGAAAATCTTACCCAACACTCCAGCACATATATATATCGATCAATTCATCAATATCAATAATAATAAGATAATACTGGGCACAGATTAACACCAATAACTGGTACACTTATATATATATATTCTCAGGCATAAGTTATACTATTAATGTCACATGAAAGAAATTGTCCATGACACAGCAATCCCTTCTATGGTCAAAGGTGCTCTCACACACCACAAATATATATTCCGTGAGAGCTATTAACAGCCTCACTCTTCACAACTGTGTCCCACCGTGACATAGACATTGGTGAGCCTTGCTCACGACATATAAGATACTCTGGCTAAATATAACTGACTAAAGGGGAATTGGGAGGGAAACTAGAATCACCTACTTCCACCTCACTGATGTGGACTCGCCCTCCGGTGAGAGTTGAATTGCAGCTCCTGGTCTCGGCTCTCGACTCGTTGAATGGAACGCCCCCACACACACACTGATGCTCTCTCCAGGAACCCAATCAACATCCCAAAATAAACGTGTTATCACCGTGCTCTGTCCTCCGCAGGTCCGTGCTCCTCCACAGCTTCTTGCAGGGTTGGACTCGGTCTCCTGGCCGTCGACTTCTCCTCGCAACTACGTCTGCAGTCCTACTTCTCGGCTGCAGTCGTCCTGATTCCCAATTAGTTTTCTTCTTTCACTGTTTCCCGGTGGATTGGCCCAGCCGCTACATCGTCACTAGATGGGTGAACTGCCTCAGACATCACATACGTCACTGCACATACTTCACCTCTTCTTGCAAAGCACCTGTCCCTGGAGCACTTGTTGCTCAATATTCCGTCGATTCCCTCTTCGGTCCAACACATGAACGAAGGAAGACCTCACAGCGTACTTGCAGACTATGGGTGACGCGTAAAATCCACGGGAGCGGGGTACAACTGTCAAACTGACAGGACCAACTTTCGCACGTCCGACCTCGTCAATGTGTCGTGTCAAACTGGTGGCCCCACAGAGGCGCGATCTCCGGACCCCCTTGCTCTCGTGATGTCATACTTGCCAGGGGCGGTTTTCATTGGCTCCATGTGCCACGTCACTGTTCGTGACCAATCTGGTGCCACTGACGTCATACAGTTTTGGCGGGAGAACGGAGGGACCGGCGCCATATTGGCGTCCTAAAGGGCCTAAACCACAGGCCAAAATACTCTTCTTTTACGAATTTCTCGCCAACGTGAGAACACTACCCGCTCCCACACATGTCAAATTGTTGCCCGCAACGTAGAGAACGCGCGGGTAAAGTGGATATGACTCTTACAGCTGGCGTGGAAGAAATATAAAGGGGGGTAACACCGTCGCAATACACAAAATACAATGAAATAATATGCGAGGAACACAGTCCTCAAGAGGCAGAAGCGTACTTTTCAGGGAAAAAATCGTAAGGATACATCTTCTTATAAGCCTCTCAAATCAAATCCTCAAGGTCGGAAGGGTCACGGATCCCCCGCATCCGAGGGGGTATCATAAACTCAGGAACATCCAGATCAGGCGGCAACAGCCAACGCTTAAGGTCACTGACGCAAGTCACATGACGAGGCCAGGGAGCGCCAACCATGCCCTGCGAGGAAGCAGACGACACCGAAGATGCGGACGAGGGTTGCCAAGATTGCCTCGCCGTCGTACGCACAGGAGCAGGGAGCGGTGAATGAGACGTTAGCACCTTCACTGACACCGCAGGAGACACGGAAGAGACGGCCGGAGACGGAAGAGGCGGAAAGACCGCTGCCGAGGAAACGGGGAACGAGGAAGGGTTCACAGAACCCCCAGAGCGAGCATCTTTTCTCAACACCACTACCAGGCCACTCCACTCACCACGAACTTCAGTAGGGGGAACCACCCCCCACGAAGAACAGGAGCCATCCGACGCAGTCAACGCACCTGAAGTAGGATCCGCGGACACCATACCAGAAGTGGAGGCCGAAACACCGGCACCGGCATCCTCAGGCAAGTGCACCTCTGCCACCACCGTAGTGTGCACCACAACCGGAGCTCCCCCCCCCCCCCCCCCGCCGTAACCGGAAGGATCACAATCGTCGAAGTCGCCAACGCCAGCACATTCATAAGAAGAACGCCGGGAACGCTTAGGCTCTGGCCGCACATCATCAGACCCGGAGGCTGACTCAGCGACACGCGCAACACAAGCCGGGCAAAGCGATGCACAATCGCAGAACGACGACAAAAATACACATGCATCCGACTCTGCAATCCCCAGTAAGGAAAGACGATAATTCGTAGGGAGCGACTGGTATAGGTTGCTCTTTGAGCTAATGTGCTAAATTCTAGCACATTAGGCTCTAAAAACCTACCTTGGAGATCTGACCACACGGCACCCCAGATGTCGGAAAACTGACACAACACACTTACATACTAACTTGTAACCGTCATAAGATGTTGTTCATTTACCTGAACAAATCATTTACAAACACAATCACTGAGAAGGGTGTCGACGAAATACATGCAGACTTTGCTATGCAATCCCTTTGGGAATCTCTGCCAGCAGACTTTAAGATTATGGTTCTTGAAAGAAAAAAGAACCAGACAAATCCTCGTCTCCTACGTAACATTGCACAGATGCATATAGAAGCAAACTTGGCATTCGACAGCTTCACTTACTTCACAGATGGATCAGTAGATCAGTAGACCAGCAGGGACAAGAAACCGGAGCTGCAGTTAAAGCAAGAAACTCTATAAATAGTTGGAGACTCTCAAATGGGTGTTCGACTTTACAAACAGATGCTAGCCATTCAGAAGGCTTTGGAACATGCTCTTGCTGAACACCGACAACATGTTATCATAAATACAGATTCGAGAACCGCCATTGAAACCTTGCAACAAGAACACATATGTGATAACATATATCTGATCACAAATGTCAAGTCATTAATGCCAACACTTAAACGACAAGGCCGACGGGTACTTATCAACTGGGTGCCAAGTCATGTAGGAATAATAGGAAATGACATTGCAGACGAAGCTGCAAAACTTGCAATTAAGAGAAGAAATGTAGACATTTACATACCACAGTGTCTATCACAGATTAAGACAGTAATTAGAAACAGAGCAATGCAAAAGACGTACAGTGACCACAACACAGCAGTTGCAACACCAGGATCTGCAGGTTGTACAAGAATTCAACCAAATACGAACCACTTAGTTTGATGAAAGGGAGCAGTAGAACAACAGAAGTACACTTACATCGCATCAGGCTTGGATACCCATGTGCATGGGAAATAGGCTTACAGGTTCCGGAAGATGAGAGAAAATGTCAGCACTGCGGATAAATGCCCGACAGACCACTGGAACATTATCTAACACAGTGCACAGTTACAAACCCATTAAGATTTCAACTTAGATTCAAACCTTCTGTACACTGCAGAAGAAGTTGTTAAACACATATGGCAAAGTCATACTGAAGCGACAACACGAGTCGTAAATACTCATACTCCGTCCAAGTAAAACAGAAACAAGCAACACTTAGTGGGCCAGCCAGAGGCTTAGGGCCCGCGCAGGAATATCCCTGCAAAAAAGAAGCAATTGGGCCACACACACTGGACAACAGTGTACAGTGGGCCATACATTGGACAACAGTGTACAGCGGGCCACACACTGGACAACGGTGTACAGTGGACCACAAACCACACACTGGCCAACAATGTACAGTGGCCCATACATCACACACTGGCCAACAGTGTACAGTGGCCCATACATCACACACTGGACAACAGTTTACAGTTCGCCACCAACGACAGTTGAAAGAGGGTTAGAATCCTCGCTGACCTGAAACACGAAACACCGATCAACAAACTCCCTCCGAATTTCACTGCGAAGATGTAACGTAATCAGGGAGACACACTATTCTAAGCATCCTCACAGAATCAAGCACACCAAACCACGTCCATCGCCAGGAACGAAGAGTGACCCAACTACAAAACCCATTCAAATTACTCACTGGCACACCAGTCGCCACCGCAGAATCCTCTAATACCTCCATCACATATACTATGTATCTTATCTTCTTGAGATGATTGCTGGGCTTTAGTGTCCCCGCGGCCCGGTCCTCGACCAGGCCTCCACCCCCAGGAAGCAGCCCGTGACAGCTGACTAACACCCAGGTACCTATTTTACTGCTAGGTAACAGGGGCATAGGGTGAAAGAAACTCTGCCCATTGTTTCTCGCCGACGCCCGGGATCGAATCCGGGACCACAGGATCACAAGTCCAGTGTGCTGTCCGCTCGGCCGACCGGCTCCCTAATGTAGGCGTCATTTGCCACAAACACCTTGGTATCATCCGCAAATCCGTATACCAGGCCCACCAACCAATTAGGAAACCTAGGAGAGACTAAACAGGGATGAGCCTTAAAAGCTTTATTCAAAGGTCATAGGAATAGAATTACCTTTGACCATAGAATTATTTAGGAGCAAGGGATGAATCCCGGTCATATTTGGCATTCTTCTAAAAATGGGAGTTGAAAATAAATGGTTGTCGATGGCACTTGTCGTCAATTACCGACTGGACAAATATTGTAAATTAAATGCAATATTCTTCATTGATAACTAGGAACACTTTTTTGGTAGGAATGACACATATGCTCGAGATGGGATGCATTTATGTAGAGCTGGGGTTGTTGTTGTTGCCAACTCGTTGGAACCTGTGGTTGAAGGGTTTTGTTTGGGTTAAAACTGTTAATAGATAGTGGTCTGGGAATTTATATGGAGAAAGGAGACAATAAAAATATGTGTTGGTAGGGGAGAAAAAATGGCCAAATGAACAGGGAAGGAGAAGGGCCTCAATATACCGATAGACTTGAGGTTTATTACACAAACAGTAGGAGTCTAAGAAACATAATAAACGATTTAAATGCTCTTGTTTGCACAGAAACAATATATATTATTGCATTTACCAAAACATGGATGAATTTGGAAAACAGAGAACTATTAGCTGAATATCAAATAAACGGATTTAAACTGTTTCACACAGATAGCTATATTAGACGAGAAAGGGGCAGTAGCCATATACGTCAGGTAAAATTTGAAATGTAGTCTGAAAGTTGGAATCAAAACTGAGTCATACACAGAAACTATTTGGCTAGAATTAAACTAAATAGCTAGAAATTAGTGTGATTTCTGTGTGTAATGCGTATTATAGGAGTTATATTCAGGCCACCAAACTTAGACAGAATGGAAGCAAAGCATCTATGGGATGAAATATGTAGCGCATCTAGGTCTATCAGTATTTGTGTTATGGGTGACTTTAATTTAGTGGAATCAACTGGTTTAACAGAACAGGAAATAATGAAGCAGAAGATTTTCTAGAATTAATTGACGAGTGCTTTCTTACGCAACACATTAAGGAACCAACGCGAGAAAATAATATTGTAGATTTAGCGTTAACTAACAGGGACACATAAATAAATTACATCGAAATAGTGAGTGTGCTAGGGAACAGTGATCACAAAGGAATTAGATTTAGTATAGAATGGATTAGATTTGTAAGTGAAAATTCTGTTAACGTTCCAGAATTTCGAAAAGCTGATTTTAATAGGTAAAGAAATTTTTGGCTGAGAAATTGATTGGAAAGTCTTGGGCTTGGGGGATAGCACAGTCTTGAAGCGTGATATGAACCCAGCAATAAGTGCTGTAAAAGTGGATTTCGATGTGGATTCAAAATATAACTTATTTAAAAATATTCTAAGCAAAGCACAGGACCGTAGTATGCCATACAAATTGAATAGATCAAATACTAATGACCCGTAATGGATAACAAAATATCTGAAGAGCCTCATAGGTAGAAAGAGAGTTCGATACAAAAGGATAAAGAATGAGGACGTCAGTTTAGAACAAGAATTCGTCAAACTAGTTTGAAATGTTAAAAAAGAGATAAGAAGGGCAAAAAGAAACTATGAAGTTCGCATTGCAGGGCAAGCAAAGACAAATTGAAAAGAGTTTTTCCAGGTATTTTGAACAAAAATTAGGGAAACGTTAAGTCCATTCAAAACTGGGACAGAACAGATTCCTGATAACGTCGAAGAGATGAGTGGTATTTTTAATAAATATTTTATCTCTGTATTTACTAAAGAGGAACTTAACATTAAGTCTTCAGCCGAACAAGTCTATGTAGGTGGGGAAGAGGACAGGTTGACTAGTTTAGAATTTACCAAGGAGGATGTTATTAAACAAATAGTGAAACTCAAGCCAAACAAATCCCCAGGACCAGACGAAGTGTTTGCCAGAGTTTTAAGGAATGCAAAGAGAAGCTTTGCGAGCCATTGTCTACCTTCTATATATATAAAAATGGAAACGTTCGTTTGTTCAAAATTGCTAATCTCAGAAAGTTCTTCATCGATTGCTTTGAAATTTTCACACAATGTTCCATTCGTATCTGAGCAGGTTTTTATATACTTATTATATTGATGTCACGTCTGTGACGAAAAAACATGCTCTTTTTGAAAAACTGTTTTTATGTGGTTTTCATGTGAGAGAAATCTTCGAAACCTCTTTACCGATTACTTTGAAATTTTGACACGACGTTGCATTCGAATAGGCGCGTGTTTCTATACACTTACAATATACATGCCTTACCTGTGACCGGAGTAAACATGCTGTTTTTGAAAAACATCGCAATACTAGGCCAACAATAAAAACAATACTAGCAATACTAGGCCAACACATGGCCGGGTATTGCTAGTATAATATATATATATATATATATATATATATATATATATATATATATATATATATATATATATATATATATATATATATATATATATATATATATATATATATATATTATAATATAATATATATATATATATATATATATATATATATATATATATATATATATATATATATATATATATATATATATATATATATATATATATATATATTTCATTGAATATGACCGCATATTCTGTATTTATTATTTTCTGGTTTAGGGCTTCTATCCCTCTAACTATTTTCTTAGCATCAGGGCTTAATAGAAATAGGAGTTCTCCAAAACTCATTTTCGTACTTTTAAGGTGAAGAAAAGAAGTGATTTACTATAGAGTGTATTACACTTATTTGTATAATTTGCACGACATTTCGAACCTCCATGGTTCAGTCTCAAGTGAACAGATCTTACAATACTAGTTGATTTTATACCCGCATTAGGTCAGGTGATAATACAATGAAGGTGAAAACATGGGGGGATACATAAGGGATAAACATAAGGGCTGCAGAAGGCTTATTGGCCCATACGAGGCATCTCCTATCTAAACACAAAGATTAATCCAGTGTAATTGGCCTGTTATGTTGGACATTGTCTTCTGTGTTGGCATCGATATGTTCTTGTCTTGTCCTTACTCTCATGGTGGGTAGAGTAAATAGTTCCGTGATTTGGGTGTTCATGGTAGGTCGCTCTATTCTTATGTGAATTGCCTCAAGAATTTGTAATCTTCTTGAATCTTGGGTTTTGTCTATTATGCAAGTATTCTTGTTCAACATTTCTCTTGTTAGAGTAATGTCATGGGCTTGTCTCATGTGATTCCTAGGGGCACCAGTTTGAAGATGGCATGTCAAACGCCTCGTCAGCTTGGTCGACGTCATACCTATGTACTTACATTGAAGGTTACATCCTTCGTGGGGGCAAGTGTACATGTATACAACGCTTGACTGCTGTAGAGGGTTCTCCGTCGGCTTCGGGCTGTTTTTGATAAGGAGTTCGGAAGTCTTCTTGGTTTTGTAGAATATTATCAGGTTTATGTTTTGGTTAGGAGTAGTGCTTTTTACTCCTTTACGGATTATTTCTTTCATTATTCTTTCCTCTTTTATATGTTCACTGTGCATGGTTGATTTGTAATATAATTTTATTGGGGGTGTTGTGGTTTCTGTTCTAGGTTCTGAATTATACCAACGGTCCAAGTGTCTTCTTATAGCAGCGTTTATTTCCGCGTTGCTATATCCGTTGTTCACCAATACCTGAGTTACTCTTTCAAACTCTCTACTCACGTTGCTCCATTCAGAGCAGTGGGTAAGCGCTCGACGAATATAAGCATTGAGAACACTGGCTTTGTATCTTTGGGGGCACTCACTTCTACCGTTCAGGCATAATCCTATGTTGGTGGGCTTGGTATATACGTTGGTGCTTAAAGAGGTTCCTGTTTTTGTTATTAGTACATCCAAGAATGGCAGACTGTTATTTTCACTATTTTCATGTGTAAATCGGAGTACTGACTCTCTCTCTAGGTGTCTTTTTAGGTCAATTAGTTCATCTGAGTCTTTTACTATTACGAATATGTCATCTACATAACGGCAGTATACAGTTGGTTTTTGTCTGCTACTGAAGACCCTATCTTCGATGGTTCCCATATAAAAATTAGCAAATAAAACTCCTAAGGGGGAGCCCATTGCTACTCCGTCTATTTGTAAATACATGTCTCCTTGTGGACTGATGAAAGGGGCTTCCTTTTGGTCATGCTTCGAGAAGACTTTTCAAGTGTGGCTCAGGTATGTCTAATTTGGGGGTGCTCTCGTCTCTGTATACTCTGTCCAGTATCATTCCTATGGTTGTGTCGACTGGGACGTTGGTAAAAAGGGATTCAACGTCCAGGGAAGTGATGATTCCATCGGGCTGGGTAGATTTGATCAATTCTAGGAAATCTGCTGATGATTGTAGACTAAACTTACTTGGAGTGTATGGAGTTAGGAGTTCATTGAGTTTCTTTGCCAGGTGATAAGTTGGGGTTGGTATTTGGCTGATTATAGGGCGTAGTGGGTTACCTGGTTTATGCGTCTTAACATTGCCGTAGGCATATCCTAAGGGATAGTCGCCTTGAAGTTTATTGAAATGCACACTACCTTTCTTTGCGTTGATTGCTGTAATTGTTTTGTTTACTTTCCGCTTAAGGTCTTCTACGGGGTTCCTCGTGATTCGTTGAAATTTGGAGTCGTCACTTAGGATGTCGCTAATTTTGTTCATGTATTCATGGGTAGGAATCAATACATATGCTGCTGTTTTGTCGGCTTTTCTTATTGTTACGTCTTTCAGATTTTTTAGTTGTTTCGCTGCTTCTTTGAGTCGTGGGGTTAAGATTGTAGATGAATATGTTCCTCGTTTTTTCCCTGCTTCTGCAAGTAGTTCAGCTTGAAGTGTGTCAGTGGTGATGACTTTTTTGTTGTCTTCTAGCTTATGGATATCGTCCAGAAGCATTTCGATTTCCAGGCGGGAACCTTCCAGGGTCTTCAGTAGCAGACAAAAACCAACTGTATACTGCCGTTATGTAGATGACATATTCGTAATAGTAAAAGACTCAGATGAACTAATTGACCTAAAAAGACACCTAGAGAGAGAGTCAGTACTCCGATTTACACATGAAAATAGTGAAAATAACAGTCTGCCATTCTTGGATGTACTAATAACAAAAACAGGAACCTCTTCAAGCACCAACGTATATACCAAGCCCACCAACATAGGATTATGCCTGAACGGTAGAAGTGAGTGCCCCCAAAGATACAAAGCCAGTGTTCTCAATGCTTATATTCGTCGAGCGCTTACCCACTGCTCTGAATGGAGCAACGTGAGTAGAGAGTTTGAAAGAGTAACTCAGGTATTGGTGAACAACGGATATAGCAACGCGGAAATAAACGCTGCTATAAGAAGACACTTGGACCGTTGGTATAATTCAGAACCTAGAACAGAAACCACAACACCCCCAATAAAATTATATTACAAATCAACCATGCACAGTGAACATATAAAAGAGGAAAGAATAATGAAATAAATAATCCGTAAAGGAGTAAAAAGCACTACTCCTAACCAAAACATAAACCTGATAATATTCTACAAAACCAAGAAGACTTCCGAACTCCTTATCAAAAACAGCCCGAAGCCGACGGAGAACCCTCTACAGCAGTCAAGCGTTGTATACATGTACACTTGCCCCCACGAAGGATGTAACCTTCATTGTAAGTACATAGGTATGACGTCGACCAAGCTGACGAGGCGTTTGACATGCCATCTTCAAACTGGTGCCCCTAGGAATCACATGAGACAAGCCCATGACATTACTCTAACAAGAGAAATGTTGAACAAGAATACTTGCATAATAGACAAAACCCAAGATTCAAGAAGATTACAAATTCTTGAGGCAATTCACATAAGAATAGAGCGACCTACCATGAACACCCAAATCACGGAACTATTTACTCTACCCACCATGAGAGTAAGGACAAGACAAGAACATATCGATGCCAACACAGAAGACAATGTCCAACATAACAGGCCAATTACACTGGATTAATCTTTGTGTTTAGATAGGAGATGCCTCGTATGGGCCAATAAGCCTTCTGCAGCCCTTATGTTTATCCCTTATGTATCCCCCCATGTTTTCACCTTCATTGTATTATCACCTGACCTAATGCGGGTATAAAATCAACTAGTATTGTAAGATCTGTTCACTTGAGAATGAACCATGGAGGTTCGAAATGTCGTGCAAATTATACA
>NC_091237.1:7585075-7607575 GCF_040958095.1 Procambarus clarkii | reverse complement strand
GACGCTAAGCCCCGGAAGCTCCTCAAGGTAACCTCAAGGTATATAGATGCCACACACCTGTGACATGTAAAAACATGCTTTTTTGAAAAACAGTGCAATCTGTTGCACGTAATAGCAACTCACACTATATTAAATCTGTTCCGATTCCATTTCAGTGTTTCCGATTGCGTTGATAAATTTAATTTTCATGAATTTCGATTTATTTTCATTTTGATTTAATTTATTTTGTGTGACATTGCGTTGAAATTGAGCTGTGTTGTTTACCATACCGTTCATTTCCTGAGTATAATTTATTTTTGTATTTTTCATATTTTTTCATTTCGTTTTTTATCTGTTTTTCATATATTTTAGTGATGGGAACATCAGATCATTTGATGTTTTTAATTTTCTGATGAGATCATCAGATCGTTTTGGAATGCATCGAACGAGGGAGCGGGAAAGGTTGGGGAGGACAAGGGGATGGGAGTGGGGGATTTTGGGGAGGACGAGAGGACAGGGGAGGGGAAGACGAGGAGACGGGGAGGGGGGAATTGTTGGAAGGAAGAGGGGACGGGTGAGTGAGGGATGGTTGTTAGGATGAGGG
The DNA here is from genome assembly GCF_040958095.1 of Procambarus clarkii. Taxonomy (NCBI): domain Eukaryota; kingdom Metazoa; phylum Arthropoda; class Malacostraca; order Decapoda; family Cambaridae; genus Procambarus; species Procambarus clarkii. The sequence continues at coordinate 7,606,992 of NC_091237.1, read as the reverse complement.
GACGGAGCATGGGGAATGGTGGGGAGGACTGGGGGACAGGGGAAAGTTGCTGTGGCTCAGCAACGCACATGCATTGCTGAGCCACAGCAACGCGTGGCCGGGTACAGCTAGTATTTAATAAATTATTAAAGTCAAGCAGAGTGCCAGAGTCGTGGATGGTTGATAGTGTGGTTCCAATTTTCAGGAGAAGAGATAGATCACTTGTGCCAAACTGTCGGCCAATTACCTTAACGTCTCTTGTGGGAAAGTTACTCTAGTCGATAATTGCAAATACCATTCGTCTTCATCTTGAAAAACATAAATTGTAAATATAATTATTTAATAATTATTAATTAAATAATTAATTTCAGTTTTGATTCCCTCTTTGATACTACATTTAAAATTTTCCCAAACGTATATGGCTACTCCCCTCATCGTCTAATATATCTATCTGTGTGAAATAGTTTAAATAAATTTTTGATACTCATCTTATAGTTTCTATTTTCTACATTTATCTACGTTTCGGTAAGTGCAATAATATATATTTTTTTCGATGCAGACAAGAGCATTTAAATAGTTTATGTTATTTTTTTCGAATGCCTTTGACCAATTTAAGCTAATCATAGCTGCCGGACAACCCATATCGGCAACGCAAAGCACCACATCCCTAATCAGATTGTTTCTGCGCACAATCGTTTTTCCCCGGAAAACCACAAAACTGCTCCTTTTAAACACACCGACATATTACCTTTCTAAGGCGAACGCCACGTAATTTGGAAACGATCTTGAAATCATGTTCAAAAACATGCCAAAACTCTCAGACGCACGTCTCTTCACTATTATGATGAAAAACCTCTTACACTTTTTTACACCAATCCCACCAGTCGTCGATACTCGCGAAATCCCCGTTTCTACCCGCTAATATCAACCACGCGAGTCCATTACCTGGAATACATTCTTCGACTTTATATTCTTGATAAAGACCTTTTGTGCCCTCTGTAATACTTTTTGTGCTACCGCTCATAGGATGAGTATGGGGTGCATAATAAACTAGCCGCCACCGGCGGCAACAATAAAAAAAAGATAAGTTTGCAAATATGAGTGAATGATATGCTGCAAGCAAGAAGTAACGAAATTTTGATAAGGTTAAGTGAATGAGGTAACGTATCCAAAAGATATAGGTATATTGAAAAAGTAAAATAATAATCAAGGAACCTGAAGAAGGTCTATTGACCCATACGTGGCAGCTCCTATTATATCCACCCAAACTCATTCATATATACGTGTAACCTACGCTTGAAACAATCAAGGGATACTACCTGGTAATTTGTTCAGTAATTTGTTCCACAACCCTTTTACTAAAGTAGTATTTACCCAAGTCTTTCCAAAATATCAACATATCCAATTTATATCCGTTGTTTCCGTGTTCCATTATGTGTTGATATATTTATTACTTCATCAATATCTCCGTTGTTATGAGATACAGGAATTACTTTGTTAAATATATGAACTAATAAAACTAAACACGACAAAAACACACAATGTTCTTTGCTGTTAAATACAAAGGCTCCTGGGCACCATAAGCCTAACATAGAGGAGGATGAGGCGACACAACGTTCTCCACAGAGACCTGGGCCCGACACTGTCTACAGAGACCTGGCTTGACACTGTCCACAGAGACCTAGGACAGACACTGTCCACGAAGACCTGGGCCCGACACTGTCCACAAAAACCTGGGCACGATACTTTCCACAGAGACCTGGGCCCGACACTGTCCACAGCGACCTGGGCCCGACACTGTCCACAGAGACCTAGGCCCGATACTTTCCACAGAGACCTAGGCCCGACACTGTCCTCAGAGACCTGGCTCGACACTGTCCACAGAGACCTGGGCCCGACACTCTCCACAGAGTCTTGGGCCCTACACTTTCCACAGAGAACTGGGCCTAACACTGTCCACAGAGACCTGGCCCCGACCTTAAGGAACCAACACGGGAAAATAATATTTTAGATTTAGTGTTAACTAACAAGGAAACACAAATTAATGACATCGAAATAGGGAGTGAGCTAGGGAACAGTGATCACAAAGAAATCAGATTTGTTTCGTGTTCTGTCTTGTGTTGATACTTTTAATACCCTATTAATATCCCCTTTGTTATGTCCATTCACCCACTTGTAAGCCTCTATCATGTCACCCCTAACTCTTCGCCTTTCCAGTGAATGCAACTTAAGCTTTGTTAATCTTTCTTTATATGAAAGATTTCTAATTTGGGGAATTATTTTAGTCATCCTTCGCTGGACACGTTCAAGTGAATTTATATCCATTATATATTATGGCGACCAAAACTGAACTGCATAATCTAAATGGGGCCTAACTAGAGCAAAATATAGCTGATGAACATAAGAACCAACTGAAGAACATAAGAACGAAGCTGAAGAACATAAGAACTGAGTGCCTGTGCTACCGGCACTTTGCATTTCTTTATAAATATTGAATTCCGTGAATCTGGACCCGGGGCCGAGTGCATGTGTATGTTTTCAATTTCTTTTTCAAAGTCTGGTACGCTTGTGTTGATATCAGTATTATTTACAGGGGTTTAGATATCCCGCATAAAGAAATTGTTTGGATCGTCCACTTTCATGTTGTTTATTGGAGTGCTAAGCATGTCCTCATACTGCTTTTTTTGGATATCACTAATTTCTTTGTCATCCTCCGAGTATGAACCTTCACTTGTACGAATAGGTCCAATACCGACAGTGGTTTTTGTTTTGATTTCGCATATGTGAAGAAGTATTTTGGATTTTTCTTCATTTCCTGAATTGCATTTTCCTTGCTCTCCAGTTTGATGAGTGTTTTAATTTCCACTCGATTTCTTCAATCTCCCTATTTAAATTATTTCTTCTTTTTTATTTCTGCTTTCTTACTGAACACATTAAGGAAAGCCACGAGGGAAAATAATATTTTAGATTTAGTGTTAACTAACAGTGAAACACAAATTAAGGACATCGAAATAGGGAGTGAGCTAGGGAACAGTGATCATAAAGAAATAAGATTTAGCATTGAATGGAATAGATCTGTAGGAGAAAATTCTGTTAAAGTGCCTGATTTTCGAAAAGCTGATAAGAATAACCTAAGAATTTTTTGGGTTCAAATAGATTGAAAAGTTTTGGGTATAGTGGGCCGGTCTTGGAGCTAGATGTGAACCCAGCGATTGGTGACGTAAAAGGGATTTTCGATGTGAATTCAAAATATATCTATTTAAAAATATTCTAAGCAAATCCCAGGAATGTAGTATACCATATAAATTGAATAGATCTAATACTAATGATCCAAAGTGGGTAACAAAGGATCTGAAGAACATTAAAGGTAAAAATAGAGCGTGGTGCAAAACGATTAAGAATGGGGGAGTTAGTTTAGAACAGGAATTCGTACAATCAGCCCTGTTACCGAACCAGAAATACTGGTTCGGTTGTTGATTTGTAGAACCAATTACCACGTGACGTGGTGGAGGTGGAGTACCACGATTGTTTCAAACGTGGGTTGGGCATGTATATGAGTGGGATTGGGTGGTTATAAATTGGAGCTGCCTCGTATGGGCCAATAGGCCTTCTGCAGTTACCTATGTTCTTATTTATAAACAGGACCTGCTTCTTATGGGCCAGTAGGCTTTCTGTAGGTACTTTTATTCAAATGTTCTTATGTTCAGTTCAGTTTTGGTCGCCGTTTGGTTATGCGGTAATTATAACCAATTACCGCATAACATTATAGAAGTTGGATCCCTTGATTGTTACAATCGTAGGTTAAAAATTCATTTGAATGAAATTGGATCTAAATAAATAGGAGCTGCCACGCATGGGGCCAATAGTCCTTCTGCAGTTATCTTTATTCTTATGTTCTTATGAAACGTCGTCGATTCTTAATTTTCTGCAGTGTGGTGAGGTCATCACGGAGGTCTTCACCTCACTGACCCACCTGATGTGTCCTATAAAATGGCTCAAATAATAGCATTTTTTTGTTTACGGGCTCACCATATCCCGTGCTACATTGACGCTTCGTTCTGAGTAGCTAAACTTGAAACAACAGCAGTTTTACATAACGCTCTCATCATTAAGTTGGCCTTCGTCAAAATTGTTAACCTCGTACACGAATGGACGCCACACAGAATTTTGCTGACTTAAAGAAGGCAATTGAAGTCAATAACTTCAATCAATTCCTCATAGCCGTGTCGAAGATCGACAGCTCAAGAATCATTGGTGCGCAATTAGCACAAGCAATGAAATCGATGGAAAACAATTTTGATGTTTTTACATATCAAAATCTCAACCGAGAACATTTTGCCTTAATGAAAGCTGAACTAGGAGTATTTTGGGCTATAACTATCGCCACGTGTCTGAATCAGAAGCCTGTTACGATGACAGGCCAATGGGAGAGCGTCCTCTTGAATATTATCAATCTTATAAAACACTGGGATCAGAAAACAAACTTGGATCTAAGTTTAATATTTTCAGATGCATTGAAACCCTGGGCACTACGACTGTTTTCTGATCACAAGTTATGTCCAAATGTGGACCTTCGTCTGGAAATTCTTCGTTTAATTAGTATATGGCCCGGACATTATCTGCAGGATACTGTATCGGGTAAGCAGGTAGCTGCTGGGTTGGTTAATATGAGCACCTACCTTAATTTAAATCATCACAGATTCGTGACCGGTGGCTCTCGAACCAGTCTCTTTTATCCTCTCCACAAAGTGCTGATCCACCTTCATAAATACGGTCACCTAAATGATGTTGTTGTGCCCGCCGTCCGCCAGGTGAGAAATTTACAAGTCGGACCAGAAGTAATTTTCTTCAACCGCCTGGTACTGCTCCTGACCCAAGAAACAGAGGAAACTCAAAAGATGTATCTTAAATTGAATATGAGTGCTTCGAACACTGCAAGTACGTATTATGCTATCGTCCACCTATTGCAGCTTTTGGTTGCTGTACAACCTACGATGTCGGCTTATGCGTGTCCTGGTCTGGCCCAAGCTGCTATAAATTCCTTGGTTACAATTACAACTTCTTTTGTTGCAGTAAGTAATATGTTACGAGTTGAAGATCAAAACACTTACAGTCACCTCGTCTCAAATATCGATAACATATATCAAGTGTGGTCAGTTCTAGGGAAATCATCTTATATTTATCGAGTTCTGATATCTAACTACGCTCAAAGTTTGGCTAATATCAACCTCAGAGCGGCAGAGTCTGGGATCTCGTTCCACAATTTCCCAACAACATGCGAGGATTCGATAGAGGAGTGTCCAGAGGAGTTTGTGGACAGCGTGACACAGTGTGTGATGGAGTCGCCGGTGCTGCTACATTCGTCCAAGATGGTGGTGGATGATTCGACACTGGTGCATTTGCTGCTGGTGTCTCCCTCAGACCCTTTCACACGGTGTCCTCTGGACATCGGCTCTTACAGTCGCCTGCCGAACCTCCAGGCAGACATTGCTGCCTGGAGGAACACCACCAGTGGCATCCTCCCTACATCTACTGAAGAGGATAGTGAGAATGCTAAAGAAGTAATAGAAAATGCTGCCTATGAGACTGAAAATTCAACAAACATGAGCGAGAATATTACTGACATGACCCAGAGCACAACAGTCATGAGCTCAAGTCCTACTGACAGGGAACGATGCCCGTTATGTATCTTGCTGTTTCAATTTCGTTATATTTGATTTTTATAATTTACAATTTATTTTTTTAAATATTTGTATTTTAGTATATATAATTTTTAGTTTTAATAAGTATATGTGTGTAATGGATAATTATATAAAAACATTTTAAATACAACCTAGAAATAAAATTTTGTTGAATTTTTGTAATATCATTATCCTGTATTTGTTAAATCAGAACATGGCTTTACCGATTATGGGTAACTTGCACGATGCACAGGTAAGAGTATATGAATAAAAAGATATAGTCATCTTACTCGTTTTCTGTTAGAAAAAAAAAAAGAAATATGTTGCTTGTTAATCAGAAAATCTTTGGACCAAGGGATATATTTCCCATAGATTATAAATGTGCAAATGTCACCCATATTTTCCAGAAAGACAGAAAGAGCTCGGCAGAAAACTACCGTCCGATCAGCTTGGCATCACACCAAGCTTGGTAAGTTCATGGAGAGACTCAGGGAAGGAATCATCCACCATCTCACAGAGAACAATCTTGTAAAATAGACACAACAAGGGATTGCTAAGAGATCCTGCCTTGCACAAACCTGCTCACATTTCAGGAAATGGTAACCAGTTGCTACTACTTATTTTAAAAGTCCAATTATTCTACAATGACAGCTAAGCTTGTCTATTTATATAATTAATCATTCTTGAAATAGTAGAAAAATCATACTAACAAAATTTATAAATAATTTAATTTTGACTAGGTAGAACACGGAAATAACCCTCAAGTTTGTGAAGGGGATAAAACTAGATTAGTGGGATAAAATTATTCAGCCCATTCTCTAAAGAAATAATTGAATACCAAATTAAATATAATTAATTTAATAAATAATTATTAAATAATATAAATCCTGCTGGTAAATTTTGAATCTTCGAACCGGCATCATGATTATGCTCCACAAATGAACCAGTACAATCAATCAACAAAATAAAATAACCAGTGAAAGCAGGCGGCTAAAATAACAGAATCCTAATCTTTTCAATTCTCTGCAATGTTAGTGAATGAAGTTGTTAATGAAAACATTTATTCACAGCAGTATTCACACAGAAATCATAATAGGGTGATATATCAGACAAACAAGGGCCTTGTGGATTTGTTTATAGCAGTATTATTTTCGCCAACCTCAATAGGTAATTACCTAATAAATACGTTTGTAATGTTGGTAATTAGCAAATTTCTTGCTAATTACCAACCTCAAGTAGGTAATTAGCAAAATAAAGACCTAATTATCTACTACCAATTAATACGGAACGTATTAAATGCACCAATCACAAAAATTATAACTTCACTTTCGTCGAGTTTTATCAACGGAATTTTGTTTTAGTTCTGTGGAGAGATAGCAAATTAATTAATAAATATTAGTGAAAGAAACTGCTGCTGATAAATACAAACACTTGATTGATGTTCAAGGTAGTTGTTGTGGGCCATAGTCAAGTGACCAGACAACTTGTTACTATAACTGAAGTTTAGGTAAGAATATTTAGATCTATTTACTGGTCTATTATTACGAGCGTAATAATAGACCAGCTCGTAATTTCAATAACAATTCCATCTTAACAGCAGCTGTACAATTATCTCTTACAATTATCTACCTGGGAGATAACAGGATGCATGACAGCATGACATACAGGGTAATGACATACATCCTCTCACGTACACCAACAAACGTAGCCAACACCCAAAAGAAACTATTTCCACGATCGTGTTTACTCTAATGGAATCCCGAAATCCTTTTGAAAATAACCGTCGAGGGGTGAGTGCTGAGTTTTAGACACTTACTGTGAATAATATAAATTATTGTATCAGAAGGCGAGTATGTATGGGTGAATGTTATATCCACTCTACAGCTCAACTATTCCCTGAGAATTTATCTCCAGACGGAGTATACCTTTACAAGTACTCTCCTGCTACGAGGAGAGACTACGGGAATTAAACCTCACGAGACAAGAGTTAGAGGGGACAAAATCACCACATACAAGATTCTCAGAAGAATTGATTGGGTAAATAAATAAAATAATTTTAAACACAAGGAGCACACGCACTCGTTGACACAGGTGGAAATTGAGTGCCCAAATGAGCCATAGAGACGTTACAAACAATTTTTTCAGCGACAGAGTAGTAGACAAATTGAATGCATTAGGAAGTCATGTGGTGCAGGCTGACGCCATACACAACTTTAAGTGTATATATGATAGAGCCTATTAGGCTCAGGAACCTGTACATTAGCAGGCGATGAGTCACAATAAGGTAGCTGAAGAATGTTGACCAGTCCACACATTAGGTGTGTCGGCGATGGAAAGGTCCAGGACGACGAAGTTTCGGCCCGTCCTGGACCATACTCAAGTCGATTACGACTTGAGAATGGTCCAGGACGGACCGAAACATCGTCGTCCCTTAACCTTCTAGTGTGTGGTCTGATCAACAACCTGGACATTGATTGATTGACCGTTGAGAGGCGGGACCAACGAGCCAGAGCTCAACCCCCACAAGCACAACTAAGTACCTTTCACTTGAATTTAGTATTAGCGTATGTGACTAATAAATTAATAAACACTATCAAATATTACCAGAGGTTGATGAGAGACTACCAACATTAGTTCAATTTATATTTCTCAAAGTAAAAGACTTAAAGTATTTAAAATATATTAAAAAGACATAAATATGTCTGGCACTTTGCTATTGCAAAATTATATAAAGAACTAGAACAAAGGAGGATCTTCCCCCTATCTTAAGAACATAAGAACAAAGGCAAATGCAGAAGGCCTATTGGCCCAAACGAGGCAGCTCCTATTTATAACCACCCAATCCCACTCATATACTTGTCCATCCCGCGCTTGAAACAATCGAGGGACCCCACCTCCAGCACGTTACGCGGTAATTGGTTCCACAAATCAACAACCCTGTTACTGAACCAGTATTTACCCAAGTCTTTCCTAAATCTAAACTTATCCAATTTATACCCATTGTTTCGTGTTCTGTCTTGAGTTGATACTTTTAATACCCTATTAATATCCCCTTTGTTATGTCCATTCACCCACTTGTAAACCTCTATCATGTCACCCCTAACTCTTCGCCTTTCCAGTGAATGCAACTTAAGCTTTGTTAATCTTTCTTCATATCAAAGATTTCTAATTTGCGGAATTAACTTAGTCATCCTACGCTGGACACGTTCAAGTGAATTTATATCCATTCTATAATATAGCGACAAAAACTGAACTGCATAATCTAAATGGGGCCTAACTAGAGCAAGATATAGCTTGAGAACCACACCAGGTGTCTTGTTACTAACGCTGCGATTAATAAATCCAAGTGTCCGATTTGCCTTATTACGAACATTTATGCATTGATCCTTTTGTTTTAAATTCTTACTAATCATAACTCCCAGATCCCTTTCGCAATCCGACTTCGCAATCTCAACACCATCTAGCTCGTATCTTGTAACTCTACCATCATTACCTAACCTCAGAACTTTACTTTATCAGCATTAAACTGCATCTGCCAATCCTTCGACCATTTCAAAACCCTATCTAGATCAACTTGAAGTGATAGTGAGTCCTCCTCCGAATTAATTTCCCTACCGATTTTCGTATCATCGGCAAATTTGCAAATGTTGCTACTCAAACCTGAATCTAAATCATTTATATATATTATAAACAACAAAGGTCCCAGGACAGAGCCTTGAGGCACTCCACTTACAACATTTTCCCACTCTGACTTGATTCCATTTATACTAACTCTTTGTTTCCTTTGGTATAGTCATGCCCTAATCCAGCTTAATATAGCACCCCCAATACCAGGAGACTATCTTTTTAATCAGTCTTTCATGTGGCACTGTATCAAAAGCTTTGCTAAGTCAAGGTACGTTGTGTCAAGGTACACAATCCCTTGATACATCACAATCCTTACCACTATCAACTGCCTCAACTATGCTAGAATAAAAAGATAACAAATTTGTTAAACATGAACGGCCTTTTATAAAACCATGTTGCGACTCAATTATTAATTTATGTTTTTCAAGATGAAGACGAATTTTATTTGCTATTATAGATTCGAGTAACTGTCCCACAATAGACGTTAGGCTAATTGGTCGATAGTTAGACGTAAGTGATCTATCTCCTTTCTTAAAAACTGGTATCATATTAGCAACTTTCCAAAACTCTGGCACTCTGCCTGACTATTGATTTATTAAATATGGTTGACAGTGGGTCACAAAGCTCCTCTTTGCATTCTTTAAGCACCCTGGCAACCACTTCATCCGGCCCTGGGGATTTGTTTGGTTTGAGTTTTACTATTTGTTTAAGAACATCCTCCCTGGTAACTGCTAAACTCGTCAACCTGTCCTCGTCCCCACCCACATAGACTTGTTCGGCTGAAGGCATATTGTTAAGTTCCTCTTTAGTAAATACAGATACAAAATATTTATTAAAAATACTACTCATCTCTTCATCACTATCTGTTATTCGACCTGTCTCAGTTTTTAATGGACCTATCCTTTCCCTAGTCTTAGTACGATATAACTGAAAAAACCCTTTAGGATTTGTCTTTGCTTGCCCTGCTATGTGAACTTCATAGTTTATTTTTGCTTTCCTTATCTCTTTTTTAACATTTCTAACCAGTTGTACGAATTCCTGTTCTAAAGTGACCTCCCCATTTGTAATCCTTTTGTATCATTTGTAATCCTTTTGTACCTTTTTACCTATAAGGTTCTTCAAATTCTTTGTTATCCACTTTGGGTCATTAGTATTCGATCTATTCAATTTGTATGGTATACTACGTTCCTGTGCTTTGTTCAAATATTCTTAAAAAAGTTATATATTGAATCCACATCGAAATCCCCATTTAAGTCACCTATCGCTGGGTTCATGTCTCGCTCCAAGACCGGCCCACACCCCATACCCAAGACTTTCCAATCAATTTGACCCAAAAAAATTCTTAGGCTATTAAAATCAGCTTTTCGAAAATCTGGCACTTTAACAGAATTTTCTCCATTTTAACAGAATTTACAGGTCTGTTCCATTCTATGCTAAATCTGATTTCTTTGTGATCACTGTTCCCGAGCTCACTCCCTATTTCGATGTCATTAATTTGTGTTTCCCTGTTAGTTAACACTAAATCTAAAATATTATTTTCCCGCGTTGGTTCCTTAATGTGTTGCGTAAGAAAGCAATCGTCAAATAATTCTAGAAAATCTTCTGCTTCACTATTCCCTGTTTTGTTCAACCAGTTTATTCCACTAAAATTAAAGTCACCCATGACATAATTACTGTTAGATCTAGATGCTCTTGATATTTCATCCCATAGAGGCTTTGCTTCCATTCTGTCTAAATTTGGTGGCCAATATATAACTCGTATTATTAGCTTTTTCGTTTAATTCTATCCAAATAGTTTCTGTGTGTGGCTCAGTTTTGATTCCCTCTTTGAGACTACATTTCAAATTGTCCCTAACATATATGGCTACTCCACTTCCTCGTCTAATATATCTATCTGTGTGAAATAGTTTAAATCCATTTATTTGATATTCAGCTAATAGTTCTCTATTTTCTACATTCATTCACGTTTCGGTAAGTGCAATAATATCTATTTTTTTCTGTGCAGACAAGAGCATTTAATTCGTTAATTTTATTTCTTAGACTTCTACTGTTAGTGTAATATACCCTAAGTGAATTGTTATTTTGAGGCCCTTCTCTTTCCCTGATCATTTTGCCAATTCATTTCTCCTACAAACACATACTTTTATTACCTCCTTCCTCCAAATCAATTCCCATACCTCTATCTACTAACAGTTTAAACCCAAACAAACACCTCTAACCTACTCTCTAACCAAACAAACACCTCTAATTGCCTCGTAGGACTTAATTACAGCTAGGATATATATAAACGTGTAAAACACTTCTTCCAACGAGTTCGCAACAGCAACAACCCCAGCTCTCGATAGATGCACCCCATCACGAGCATACATTTCATTTCTTCCATAGAAGTGTTCCCAGTTGTCTATTGCATTTGATTTGCAATATCTTTCCAGCCGGCAATTGACACCAATTGCCCTTGACATTCATTCATTTCCCACTCCCTTTCTTGGAAGAATGCCACATATGATCGGGATTCCTCCCTTGCTCCTAACTAATTCAATGGCTGTCCTGAATCTCTGTATTAGTTCCTCACTCCTAACTCGCCCAACATCATTACCCCCTGCACTAATACAAATAATGGGTTTGTTTCCATTTCCCGTCATAATATCATTCATGTTACCAACAATATCACCAATTCCAGCTCCCGGATAGCAAACCCTTAATTTGTTCACTCTATCTCTGGCACAAAACGTTCTGTCTAAATACCTCACCTGGGAATCTCCTACAACCAATCTTCACTGTATGGATCTGCCATCCATTTCAAAAGGTTTTTAAATTTGTTATCTTTGTTTTTGTTTTTTTCTTGTTTTAACTCTTATTATTTTATGTACTCCATACTCCCTTGTTCCATTGTTCACTGGCTTGCCTGTGTCCTCTAGTATAAACTTTTCTTTCAGTGTTCCTGAATCAACCGAAATCATTTTTATGATATTCAGCTATCACATTATCATATACAGTTTTTTGCTAGATTTATATCCCAAATGTATTTAGTGCAATAATACAAATTTTCAGTTTCCCTTAAAAATTATGTAGTAAAATGATGTTTATATTTATAATATCAATAAACGGACTTATGAAAACAGAGCGGCAACAGATTATAGAGACAAACTCGACATACAAGGTCCATGAAAATTCAATAAAAAAAGAAAGGTTATAAGAACGTTTATGTTACTTGAAAATAAATAAGTAAAAAATAAAGTCAATGGGTCTGCCATCTGTGGCCGAGGTTGACATCAACCAATTTTATTCAAAATTAGCACCCTTACAGATAGGCTTACGTGCAGTCAGGTGTATTAGTTTCATGCAAATCGTCTGATAAACAAATAAGATTTTTATTTTATTTTATTAGCAATTTTTTGGGGAATAAAACTAGTTATTTATTTAAAAAAACTAATTATTCATTTATTATATGCTATTTTGATAGCTGAGAGTCATAGACATTATTTCAGCTGACACTTGCTTTTGATGTTTATTTTTGACCATTTTCGAAATTTTTTGACACATAATTCAATATTTTTTTCCCCTTCCTATTTATGCTACGATGCTGAGACTTGTACCAGATGAAACTCTTTTCATTTTCAACTAGTCAAAAAAGTTTGATTCAAATCGAACTAGTTTTCATTTATTGCATATATTTTTGTTAATTTGAAACCCATATCCCATAAGGAATCTTATCATAAACAACAACCTCAACAAATATCATGTCATTCTGGGTGGTGACTTCAATATTGACCTTGGGCAACAAAATAGCCCTCAAGTCGACTATTTCCATAACAGCATGAACTCTTGTATGCTCATCCCCGCAATAAGCAGGTCCACCCGATTCACTCAAACATCCGCTACTACCCTGGATCATTTATGGACCAACATAACAGCTCCTCCTACATCAGGTATTATCACTGACAGAATAACTGACCAATATCCTACCTTCCTCGTTGCGAACATGGCCATAACACCACCAGATAACAAGAAAATAACCTTTAGGCTACACAGTGAAGCAGCAATAGGCAGTCTCACAAATGCCCTGCACAATATAAACTGGGAATCTGAATTTAATAATTAACATGATATAAATTCATTAACTAACCTCTTCCTTTCCAAAATCCTAAGCCTTTTAAATACATATTGTCCTCTCCTCACCAAGCAAATAACTAGCAAAAATGTTAATAATCCCTGGGTCATTATTGGCATACTCAAAGCAATCGACAAGAAACGTGAATATATACAAAACTTAGGATTGGCCTAGTTGCAACTGAAGTAGTTAAGAGGTACTCGTCAGTGCTTACCAGTATAATAAGAAAAGCAAAATTTTCCAAAAGCACATGGTAAGCCATCTCTAACATCCTAGAAGCTAAACAAGAAGCATAACCAGATAAAAATCTCCAAGGATGGTTATACACCTGCAACAGATCTTGAAACAGCAACTGAATTTAATAGCTTATTTCATCGATTGGTGCTAACCTTGCTCTAAAAATCCCACAGACTCAAATACATGTTACCATATATCTTCCAGGCAGCTACCTCTTCTCTTCTCTTCACCGATGAGCCCTACAGATGTTGTGTCTATCATTCACTCACTAAAAACCAAAGCTGGGAACACTAGTTAAATACCATCCATGGTATACAAGAGTGCCTCCCATGCCCTTGCACCACCCATAGCTTTTCTGTTCAATAAATCTCTAGTGTCATACCTTCCCTAATATCCTTCAAAAAAGCAAGAGTAATGCCAGTTCATAAAGGAGGCAGTATGTCAGACATAAATAACTACAGGCCCATATCAAATCTATGGCTGAATATTATTATCAAAAATAATATTTAATAATTTTGAATATTATTATTATTTAATAATAATATAAAAAATATTATCATAATTTATTATAAAAAAATATTTTAAAAAATTATTTACAAACAGCTCTACTTCTATCTCGTAAAATTTATTATACTAAGTCCCTGTCAGTTTTACTTCCGCTCCCAAAAGAGTACCTATGATGCAATTGTTAGTCTGCTTGACTTAATCTACTCAGCCGTTGACAAAGGTGACTTTCCGATTGTACTCTTCATTGACCTGAGAGGCTTTTGATACTGTTAACTATAACTACCTCTTACTTAAACTCCACCATTATGGAATCCGAGGTCTTGCCCTGAACAATATCCGATCCTATCTTAGTGTTAGATACCATTTCAATATGAAAGAAAAGTTTTTACTAGAGGACACAGGGAAGCCAGTGTACAATGGAACAAGGGAGTATGGAGTACATAAAATAATTAGAGTAGAAAACAATAAAAAAGATGAAAAATTTAAAAACCTTTTCAAAAGAAAGGCAGAGCTAGATAATAACACTCTGGTAGGGGGAAGATGGTAATCCTCCTATGTTTAATTCCAGTTTCAGGGGGAGAGTTATTAGGTCATTTGCAGGATGAGCAGAGATACGAAATCCAGGTCCTGTTAGGGTGTTACGAACCGAAGTTCATCTTCGGAGCACGGAGCAGCGACATTAACGCAATCTGTGAGTCCGCTCCCGAAACCCCCCACAAAATAGACAACGCCATCTAGTGATGACGGGAATATACTGGCAATAGGCGCTAGATTCCTGTCCTAGTCGGCTCGTGAGGTGCTGACCTCTGGTGAGGTGACGCTTGGAAAAGCAGCGCCATCTATTGAGCGACAGGGTGTACGTCTATGTCAGCCAGTAAGTGATCTTTCCTAGTGGTTCCATGTAGTGTCCCAGTGTACTGATGACGTGTCTGTATTCACAGAGTTAACGTAGGGCTGCTGTGATGTACGAAGAGTCAGTCTACCCAAGTCTGCTTTACACCAGTCTACTTTAAAGAAGCAGTGAGCTGCCGCCGGACGAGAACTGTAGAGTGTTCAACTGTCTGCCTGTGGAGAGGCAGGAGTAAATCAAGAGTAAATCTCCTCAGTCTTCTAATGCACACACAATACACAAAATCTGCCAATACGACAACCATCGTATTTCTCTTTCCGGAGTGTAACTCAGGAAATCTAAACAATAAAAACCGCAAAAGATTCAACTAATATCAGCACCACAAACTTCCACAATATAATTTTATCAACACGACATAAAACGAAACAATGGGTTTAAATTGGATAAGTTTAGATTGAGGAGAGACTTTGGTAAATACGGGTTCGGTAACAGGGTTGTTGATTTGTGGAACCAATTACCGCGTAACGTGGTGGAGGTGAGGTCCCTTGATTGTTTCAAACGTGGGCTGGACATATATATGAGTGGGATTGGGTGGTTATAAATAGGAGTTGCCTCGTTTGGGCCAATAGGGCTTCTGCAGTTACCTTTGTTCTTAATACGACTTTTCAGCCAGTCAACCAACACCACAGAACGACGACAAAAATACACATGCATCCGACTCAGCAATCCCCAGTAAGGAAAGACGATAATTCGTAGGGAGCGACTGGTATAGGTTGCTCTTTGAGCTAATGTGCTAAATTCTAGCACATTAGGCTCTAAAAACCTACCTTGGAGATCTGACCACACGGCACCCCAGATGTCGGAAAACTGACACAACACACTTACATACTAACTTGTAACCGTCATAAGATGTTGTTCATTTACCTGAACAAATCATTTACAAACACAATCACTGAGAAGGGTGTCGACGAAATACATGCAGACTTTGCTATGCAATCCCTTTGGGAATCTCTGCCAGCAGACTTTAAGATTATGGTTCTTGAAAGAAAAAAGAACCAGACAAATCCTCGTCTCCTACGTAACATTGCACAGATGCATATAGAAGCAAACTTGGCATTCGACAGCTTCACTTACTTCACAGATGGATCAGTAGACCAGCAGGGACAAGAAACCGGAGCTGCAGTTAAAGCAAGAAACTCTATAAATAGTTGGAGACTCTCAAATGGGTGTTCGACTTTACAAACAGATGCTAGCCATTCAGAAGGCTTTGGAACATGCTCTTGCTGAACACCGACAACATGTTATCATAAATACAGATTCGAGAACCGCCATTGAAACCTTGCAACAAGAACACATATGTGATAACATATATCTGATCACAAATGTCAGGTCATTAATGCCAACACTTAAACGACAAGGGCGACGGGTACTTATCAACTGGGTGCCAAGTCATGTAGGAATAATAGGAAATGACATTGCAGACGAAGCTGCAAAACTTGCAATTAAGAGAAGAAATGTAGACATTTACATACCACAGTGTCTATCACAGATTAAGACAGTAATTAGAAACAGAGCAATGCAAAAGATGTACAGTGACCACAACACAGCAGTTGCAACACCAGGATCTGCAGGTTGTACAAGAATTCAACCAAATACGAACCACTTAGTTTGATGAAAGGGAGCAGTAGAACAACAGAAGTACACTTACATCGCATCAGGCTTGGATACCCATGTGCATGGGAAATAGGCTTACAGGTTCCGGAAGATGAGAGAAAATGTCAGCACTGCGGATAAATGCCCGACAGACCACTGGAACATTATCTAACACAGTGCACAGTTACAAACCCATTAAGATTTCAACTTAGATTCAAACCTTCTGTACACTGCAGAAGAAGTTGTTAAACACATATGGCAAAGTCATACTGAAGCGACAACACGAGTCGTAAATACTCATACTCCGTCCAAGTAAAACAGAAACAAGCAACACTTAGTGGGCCAGCCAGAGGCTTAGGGCCCGCGCAGGAATATCCCTGCAAAAAAGAAGCAATTGGGCCACACACACTGGACAACAGTGTACAGTGGGCCATACATTGGACAACAGTGTACAGCGGGCCACACACTGGACAACGGTGTACAGTGGACCACAAACCACACACTGGCCAACAATGTACAGTGGCCCATACATCACACACTGGCCAACAGTGTACAGTGGCCCATACATCACACACTGGCCAACAGTGTACAGTGGCCCATACATCACACACTAGACAACAGTTTACAGTTCGCCACCAACGACAGTTGAAAAAGGGTTAGAATCCTCGCTGACCTGAAACACGAAACACCGATCAACAAACTCCCTCCGAATTTCACTGCGAAGATGTAACGTAATCAGGGAGACACACTATTCTAAGCATCCTCACAGAATCAAGCACACCAAACCACGTCCATCGCCAGGAACGAAGAGTGACCCAACTACAAAACCCATTCAAATTACTCACTGGCACACCAGTCGCCACCGCAGAATCCTCTAATACCTCCATCACATATACTATGTATCTTATCTTCTTGAGATGATTGCTGGGCTTTAGTGTCCCCGCGGCCCGGTCCTCGACCAGGCCTCCACCCCCAGGAAGCAGCCCGTGACAGCTGACTAACACCCAGGTACCTATTTTACTGCTAGGTAACAGGGGCATAGGGTGAAAGAAACTCTGCCCATTGTTTCTCGCCGACGCCCGGGATCGAATCCGGGACCACAGGATCACAAGTCCAGTGTGCTGTCCGCTCGGCCGACCGGCTCCCTAATGTAGGCGTCATTTGCCACAAACACCTTGGTATCATCCGCAAATCCGTATACCAGGCCCACCAACCAATTAGGAAACCTAGGAGAGACTAAACAGGGATGAGCCTTAAAAGCTTTATTCAAAGGTCATAGGAATAGAATTACCTTTGACCATAGAATTATTTAGGAGCAAGGGATGAATCCCGGTCATATTTGGCATTCTTCTAAAAATGGGAGTTGAAAATAAATGGTTGTCGATGGCACTTGTCGTCAATTACCGACTGGACAAATATTGTAAATTAAATGCAATATTCTTCATTGATAACTAGGAACACTTTTTTGGTAGGAATGACACATATGCTCGAGATGGGATGCATTTATGTAGAGCTGGGGTTGTTGTTGCCAACTCGTTGGAACCTGTGGTTGAAGGGTTTTGTTTGGGTTAAAACTGTTAATAGATAGTGGTCTGGGAATTTATATGGAGAAAGGAGACAATAAAAATATGTGTTGGTAGGGGAGAAAAAATGGCCAAATGAACAGGGAAGGAGAAGGGCCTCAATATACCGATAGACTTGAGGTTTATTACACAAACAGTAGGAGTCTAAGAAACATAATAAACGATTTAAATGCTCTTGTTTGCACAGAAACAATATATATTATTGCATTTACCAAAGCATGGATGAATTTGGAAAACAGAGAACTATTAGCTGAATATCAAATAAACGGATTTAAACTGTTTCACACAGATAGCTATATTAGACGAGAAAGGGGCAGTAGCCATATACGTCAGGTAAAATTTGAAATGTAGTCTGAAAGTTGGAATCAAAACTGAGTCATACACAGAAACTATTTGGCTAGAATTAAACTAAATAGCTAGAAATTAGTGTGATTTCTGTGTGTAATGCGTATTATAGGAGTTATATTCAGGCCACCAAACTTAGACAGAATGGAAGCAAAGCATCTATGGGATGAAATATGTAGCGCATCTAGGTCTATCAGTATTTGTGTTATGGGTGACTTTAATTTAGTGGAATAAACTGGTTTAACAGAACAGGAAATAATGAAGCAGAAGATTTTCTAGAATTAATTGACGAGTGCTTTCTTACGCAACACATTAAGGAACCAACGCGGGAAAATAATATTGTAGATTTAGCGTTAACTAACAGGGACACATAAATAAATTACATCGAAATAGTGAGTGTGCTAGGGAACAGTGATCACAAAGGAATTAGATTTAGTATAGAATGGATTAGATTTGTAAGTGAAAATTCTGTTAACGTTCCAGAATTTCGAAAAGCTGATTTTAATAGGTAAAGAAATTTTTGGCTGAGAAATTGATTGGAAAGTCTTGGGCTTGGGGGATAGCACAGTCTTGAAGCGTGATATGAACCCAGCAATAAGTGCTGTAAAAGTGGATTTCGATGTGGATTCAAAATATAACTTATTTAAAAATATTCTAAGCAAACCACAGGACCGTAGTATGCCATACAAATTGAATAGATCAAATACTAATGACACGTAATGGATAACAAAATATCTGAAGAGCCTTATAGGTGGAAAGAGAGTTTGATACAAAAGGATAAAGAATGAGGACGTCAGTTTAGAACAAGAATTCGTCAAACTAGTTAGAAATGTTAAAAAAGAGATAAGAAGGTCAAAAAGAAACTATGAAGTTCGCATTGCAGGGCAAGCAAAGACAAATTGAAAAGAGTTTTTCCAGGTATTTTGAACAAAAATTAGGGAAACATTAAGTCCATTCAAAACTGGGACAGGTCAGATTCCTGATAACGTCGAAGAGATGAGTGGTATTTTTAATAAATATTTTATCTCAGTATTTACTAAAGAGGAACTTAACATTAAGTCTTCAGCCGAACAAGTCTATGTAGGTGGGGAAGAGGACAGGTTGACTAGTTTAGAATTTACCAAGGAGGATGTTATTAAACAAATAGTGAAACTCAAGCCAAACAAATCCCCAGGACCAGACGAAGTGTTTGCCAGAGTTTTAAGGAATGCAAAGAGAAGCTTTGCGAGCCATTGTCTACCTTCTATATATATAAAAATGGAAACGTTCGTTTGTTCAAAATCGCTAATCTCAGAAAGTTCTTCACCGATTGCTTATAAATTTTCACACAATGTTCCATTCGTATCTGAGCAGGTTTTTATATACTTATTATATTGATGTCACGTCTGTGACGAAAAAACATGCTCTTTTTGAAAAACTGTTTTTATGTGGTTTTCATGTGAGAGAAATCTTCGAAACCTCTTTACCGATTACTTTGAAATTTTGACACGACGTTGCATTCGAATAGGCGCGTGTTTCTATACACTTACAATATACATGCCTTACCTGTGACCGGAGTAAACATGCTGTTTTTGAAAAACATCGCAATACTAGGCCAACAATAAAAACAATACTAGGCCAACACATGGCCGGGTATTGCTAGTATAATATATATATATATATATATATATATATATATATATATATATATATATATATATATATATATATATATATATATATATATGTATATATATATATATATATTTCATTGAATAAGACCGCATATTCTGTATTTATTATTTTCTGGTTTAGGGCTTCTATCCCTCTAACTATTTTCTTAGCATCAGGGCTTAATAGAAATAGGAGTTCTCCAAAACTCATTTTCGTACTTTTAAGGTGAAGAAAAGAAGTGATTTACTATAGAGTGTATTACACTTATTTGTATAATTTGCACGACGTTTCGAACCTCCATGGTTCATTCTCAAGTGAACAGATCTTACAATACTAGTTGATTTTATACCCGCATTAGGTCAGGTGATAATACAATGAAGGTGAAAACATGGGGGGATACATAAGGGATAAACATAAGGGCTGCAGAAGGCTTATTGGCCCATACGAGGCATCTCCTATCTAAACACAAAGATTAATCCAGTGTAATTGGCCTGTTATGTTGGACATTGTCTTCTGTGTTGGCATCGATATGTTCTTGTCTTGTCCTTACTCTCATGGTGGGTAGAGTAAATAGTTCCGTGATTTGGGTGTTCATGGTAGGTCGCTCTATTCTTATGTGAATTGCCTCAAGAATTTGTAATCTTCTTGAATCTTGGGTTTTGTCTATTATGCAAGTATTCTTGTTCAACATTTCTCTTGTTAGAGTAATGTCATGGGCTTGTCTCATGTGATTCCTAGGGGCACCAGTTTGAAGATGGCATGTCAAACGCCTCGTCAGCTTGGTCGACGTCATACCTATGTACTTACATTGAAGGTTACATCCTTCGTGGGGGCAAGTGTACATGTATACAACGCTTGACTGCTGTAGAGGGTTCTCCGTCGGCTTCGGGCTGTTTTTGATAAGGAGTTCGGAAGTCTTCTTGGTTTTGTAGAATATTATCAGGTTTATGTTTTGGTTAGGAGTAGTGCTTTTTACTCCTTTACGGATTATTTCTTTCATTATTCTTTCCTCTTTTATATGTTCACTGTGCATGGTTGATTTGTAATATAATTTTATTGGGGGTGTTGTGGTTTCTGTTCTAGGTTCTGAATTATACCAACGGTCCAAGTGTCTTCTTATAGCAGCGTTTATTTCCGCGTTGCTATATCCGTTGTTCACCAATACCTGAGTTACTCTTTCAAACTCTCTACTCACGTTGCTCCATTCAGAGCAGTGGGTAAGCGCTCGACGAATATAAGCATTGAGAACACTGGCTTTGTATCTTTGGGGGCACTCACTTCTACCGTTCAGGCATAATCCTATGTTGGTGGGCTTGGTATATACGTTGGTGCTTAAAGAGGTTCCTGTTTTTGTTATTAGTACATCCAAGAATGGCAGACTGTTATTTTCACTATTTTCATGTGTAAATCGGAGTACTGACTCTCTCTCTAGGTGTCTTTTTAGGTCAATTAGTTCATCTGAGTCTTTTACTATTACGAATATGTCATCTACATAACGGCAGTATACAGTTGGTTTTTGTCTGCTACTGAAGACCCTGGAAGGTTCCCGCCTGGAAATCGAAATGCTTCTGGACGATATCCATAAGCTAGAAGACAACAAAAAAGTCATCACCACTGACACACTTCAAGCTGAACTACTTGCAGAAGCAGGGAAAAAACGAGGAACATATTCATCTACAATCTTAACCCCA
>NC_091237.1:7462575-7577575 GCF_040958095.1 Procambarus clarkii | reverse complement strand
ACGGGAAAAACATACTTTTTTTTAAAAACTGTATTTTTTTCATGTGATTTTCATGGGAGGGAAATCTTCGAAACCTCTTTACCAATTGCTTTGAAATTTTGACACAACGTTGCATTCGAATAGGCCCGTGTTTTTATATACCTCCTATATGCATGAAACAACTGTGACAGGAAAAATCGTGTTTTTTTTTTAAAAACAGCGACATCTGTTGGACGTAAGAGCAACACGCTGAAATCTCCGAAAGTTCTTTATCGTTTGCTTTGAAATTTGGATACAACGTTCCATTCGAATACACGCGTGTTTTTATATACCGACTATATAAATATAAAGCGCCCTGTTTCAGAACAGGGCGCTCTTGCCTGTCGCAGTTGCTGGACCACTATGATATGGCATTAGATGCTATGGAAGACAAACAAAACGCTGATGTAATTTACACAGATTTCGCAAAAGCTTTTGATAAATGTGATCATGGCGTTATTGCACATAAAATGCGTTCAAAAGGAATTACCGGAAAAATAGGCAGATGGATCTACAATTTCCTGACCAACAGAACCCAATGTGTAATAGTCAACAAAGTAAAATCCAGCCCATCAACCGTGAAGAGCTCAGTCCCCCAGGGTACTGTGCTTGCTCCAGTACTTTTTCTCATCCTCATATCGGACATAGACCAGAACACAACCTATAGCACTGTATTATCCTTTACAGATGACACTAGGATCTTCATGTGAGTAGGCAACATAGAGGACACGGCAAACCTCCAGTCAGATGTAGATCAGGTCTTTCTATGGGTACAGAAAATAATATGGTGTTTAACGAAGATAAGTTCCAGCTCATGCGCTATGGAAAAAATGAAAATATAAAAACGGAAACCACGTACAAAACTCAGGCAAATCATAACATAGAACGAAAAGGCAATGTAAAGGATCTGGGTGTACTCATGTCGGAAGACCTTACCTTTAAAAAACACAATAAAGTAGCCGTCACAACTGCAAGAAAAATGACAGGTTGGATAACAAGAACTTTTCACACTAGAGATGCTATACCGATGATGACACTTTTCAAAACGCTTGTGCTCTCTAGAGTGGAGTACTGATGCACAATGACAGCCCCTTTCAAAGCTGGAGAAATTGCCGACCTGGAGAGCGTGCAGAGATTCAATACTGCTAGAATTCACTCGGTAAAACACCTAAACTATTGGGACCAACTAAAGAGCCTAAATCTGTACTCCCTTGAGCGCAGGCGGGAGAGATATATTTACACGTGGAAAATGTTAGAGGGGCTGGTCCCAAACCTGCACACAGAAATAACATCACATGAGACCAGAAGACATGGCAGGATGTGCAGAATACCCCCGTTGAGAAGCGGAGGTGCAACAGGTACTCTGAGAGAGAACTCTATCAACATCAGAGGCCCGAGACTGTTCAACACGCTTCCGCTACACATAAGGGGCATAACTGGCCGACCCCTCACAGTGTTCAAGAGAGAACTGGATAAGCACCTCCAAAGGATACCTGATCAACCAGGCTGTGACTCATACGTCAGGCTGCGAGCAGCCGCGTCCAACAGCCTGGTTGATCAGTCCAGCAACCAGGAGGTCTGGTCGACGACCGGGCCGCGGGGACGCTAAGCCCCGGAAGCTCCTCAAGGTAACCTCAAGGTATATAGATGCCACACACCTGTGACATGTAAAAACATGCTTTTTTGAAAAACAGTGCAATCTGTTGCACGTAATAGCAACTCACACTATATTAAATCTGTTCCGATTCCATTTCAGTGTTTCCGATTGCGTTGATAAATTTAATTTTCATGAATTTCGATTTATTTTCATTTTGATTTAATTTATTTTGTGTGACATTGCGTTGAAATTGAGCTGTGTTGTTTACCATACCGTTCATTTCCTGAGTATAATTTATTTTTGTATTTTTCATATTTTTCATTTCGTTTTTTATCTGTTTTTCATATATTTTAGTGATGGGAACATCAGATCATTTGATGTTTTTAATTTTCTGATGAGATCATCAGATCGTTTTGGAATGCATCGAACGAGGGAGCGGGAAAGGTTGGGGAGGACAAGGGGATGGGAGTGGGGGATTTTGGGGAGGACGAGAGGACAGGGGAGGGGAAGACGAGGAGACGGGGAGGGGGGAATTGTTGGAAGGAAGAGGGGACGGGTGAGTGAGGGATGGTTGTTAGGATGAGGGGACGGAGCATGGGGAATGGTGGGGAGGACTGGGGGACAGGGGAAAGTTGCTGTGGCTCAGCAACGCACATGCATTGCTGAGCCACAGCAACGCGTGGCCGGGTACAGCTAGTATTTAATAAATTATTAAAGTCAAGCAGAGTGCCAGAGTCGTGGATGGTTGATAGTGTGGTTCCAATTTTCAGGAGAAGAGATAGATCACTTGTGCCAAACTGTCGGCCAATTACCTTAACGTCTCTTGTCGGAAAGTTACTCTAGTCGATAATTGCAAATACCATTCGTCTTCATCTTGAAAAACATAAATTGTAAATATAATTATTTAATAATTATTAATTAAATAATTAATCTCAGTTTTGATTCCCTCTTTGATACTACATTTAAAATTTTCCCAAACGTATATGGCTACTCCCCTCATCGTCTAATATATCTATCTGTGTGAAATAGTTTAAATAAATTTTTGATACTCATCTTATAGTTTCTATTTTCTACATTTATCTACGTTTCGGTAAGTGCAATAACATATATTTTTTTCGATGCAGACAAGAGCATTTAAATAGTTTATGTTATTTCTTTCGAATGCCTTTGACCAATTTAAGCTAATCATAGCTGCCGGACAACCCATATCGGCAACGCAAAGCACCACATCCCTAATCAGATTGTTTCTGCGCACAATCATTCTTCCCCGGAACATCACAAAACTGCTCCTTTTAAACACACCGACATAATACCTTTCTAAGGCGAACGCCACGTAATTTGGAAACGATCTTGAAATCATGTTCAAAAAACATGCCAAAACTCTCAGACGCACGTCTCTTCACTATTATGATGAAAAACCTCTTACACTTTTTTACACCAATCCCACCAGTCGTCGATACTCGCGAAATCCCCGTTTCTACCCGCTAATATCAACCACACGAGCCCATTACCTGGAATACATTCTTCGACTTGATATTCTTGATAAAGACCTTTTGTGCCCTCTGTAATACTTTTTGTGCTACCGCTCATAGGATGAGTATGGGGTGCATAATAAACTAGCCGCCACCGGCGGCAACAATAAAAAAAAGATAAGTTTGCAAATATGAGTGAATGATATGCTGCAAGCAAGAAGTAACGAAATTTTGATAAGGTTAAGTGAATGAGGTAACGTATCAAAAAGATATAGGTATATTGAAAAAGTAAAATAATAATCAAGGAACTTGCAGAAGGCCTATTACCCATACGTGGCAGCTCCTATTATATCCACCCAAACTCATTCATATATACGTCTAACCTACGCTTGAAACAATCAAGGGATACTACCTAGTAATTTGTTCCACAACCCTTTTACTAAACTAGTATTTACCCAAGTCTTTCCAAAATATCAACATATCCAATTTATATCCGTTGTTTCCGTGTTCCTTTATGTGTTGATATATTTATTACTTCATCAATATCTCCGTTGTTATGAGATACAGGAATTACTTTGTTAAATATATGAACTAATAAAACTGAACACGACAAAAACACACAATGTTCTTTGCTGTTAAATACAAAGACTCCTGGGCACCATAAGCCTAACATAGAGGAGGATGAGGCGACACAACGTTCTCCACAGAGACCTGGGCCCGAAAATGTCCACAGAGAACTGACCCGACACTGTCCACAGAGTACTGGCCCGACACTGTCTACAGAGACCTGGGCCCGAAACTGTCCACAGAGACCTGGCTCGACACTGTCCACAGAGACCTAGGACAGACACTGTCCACAAAGACCTGGGCCCGACACTGTCCACAGAAACCTGGGCGCGATACTTTCCACAAAGACCTGGGCCCGACGCTGTCCACAGCGACCTGGGCCCGACACTGTCCACAGAGACCTAGGCCCGACACTTTCCACAGAGACTTGGGCCCGACACTTTCCACAGCGACCTGGGCCCGACACTGTCCACAGAGACGTGGGCCCGACACTGTCCACAGAGAATTGGGCCCGACACTGTCAACAGAGACCTGGTCCAGACACTGTCCACAGAGATTTGGGCCCGACACTTTCCACAGAGAACTGGGCCCGACACTGTCCACAGAGACCTGACTCGACACTGTCAACAGAGACCTGGGCCCGAAACTGCCCACAGAGACCTGGCTCGACACTGTCCACACAGATCTGGGCCAGTCACTGTCCACAAAGACCTGGACCAGTCACTGTCCACAGAGACCTGTGCCCGACACTGTCCACAGAGACCTGGGCCTGATACTTTCCACAGAGACCTGGACCCGACACTGTCCACAGCAACCTGGGCCCGACACTGTCCACAGAGACCAGGGCCCGACACTGTCCACAGAGAATTGGGCCCGATACTTTCCACAGACACATGGGCCCGAAACTGTCCACAGCGACCTGGGCCCGACACTGTCCACAGAGACCTGGGCCCGACACTGTCCACAGAGAATTGGGCCCGACACTGTCCACAGAGACCTGGGCCCGACACTGTCCACAGAGACTTGGGACCGACACTTTCCACAGAGAACTGGGGCCGACACTGTCCAAAGCGACCTGGGCCCGACACTGTCCACAGAGACCTAGGCTCGACACTGTCCACACAGACCTGGGCCCGACACTGTCCACAGAGACCTGGGCCAGTCACTGTCCACAGAGACCTGGGCCTGATACTTTCCACAGAGACGTGGACCCGACACTGTCCACATAGACCTGGGCCCGACACTGTCCACAGAGACCTGGGCCCGACACTGTCCACAGAGAGAGTTGGGCCCGACACTGTCCACAGAGACCTGGGCCCGGCATTGTCCACAGAGACCTGGGCCCGACACTGTCCACAGAGATTTGAACCCGACACTTTCCTCAGAGGCCTGGATCGACACTGTCCACAGAGACCTTGTCCCGATACTTTCCACAGAGACCTGGATCCGACAATTTCCACAGTGACCTGGGCCAGACACTGTCCACAGAGACTTGGGGCCGACACTTTATACAGAGAACTGGGCCCGACCCTGTCCACAGCAACCTGGGCCCGACACTGTCCACAGAGACCTGGCTCGACACTGTCCACAGAGACCTAGGCTCGACACTGTACACACAGACCTGGGCCCGAAACTGTCCACAGAGACCTGACTCGACACTGTCAACAGAGACCTAGGCTCGACACTGTCCACACAGACCTGGGCCCGAAACTGTCCACAGAGACCTGACTCGACACTGTCAACAGAGACCTAGGCTCGACACTGTCCACACAGACCTGGGCCCGAAACTGTCCACAGAGACCTGACTCGACACTGTCCCACAGAGACCTAGGCTCGAAACTGTCCACAGAGACCTGGCTCGACACTGTCCACAGAGATCTGGGCCAGTGACTGTCCACAGAGACCTGGGCCAGTCACTGTCCACAGAGACTTGGGCCCGACACTGTCCACAGAGAACTGGGCCCGACACTGTCCACAGCGATCTGGGCCCGACACTGTACACAAAGACCTGGATCGACACTGTCCACAGAGACCTAGGCTCGACACTGTTCACAGAGACTTTGGCCCGACACTGTCCACAGAGACTTGGGCCCGACACTGTCCACAGAGACCTGAGCCCGACAATGTCCACAGAGACTTGGGGCCGACACTTTCCACAGAGAACTGGGCCCGACCCTGTCCACGGCGACCTGGGCCCGACACTGTCCACAGAGACCTGGCTCGACACTGTCGACAGAGACCTAGGCTAGACACTGTCCACAGAGACTTAGGCCTAACACTGTCCACAGAGACCTGGGCCCGACACTGTCCACAGAGACCTGAGCCGACACTTTTCACAGAGACCTGGGCCCGACACTGTCCACATAGACTTGGGCCCGACACTGCCCACAAAGACCTGGGCCCGACACTGTCCACAGAGACCTGGGCCCGACATTGTCCACAGAGACCTGGGCCCGACACTGTGCACAGACAGTTGGGCCCGACACTTTCATCAGAGAACTGGGCCCGACACTGTCCACAGCGACCTGGGGCCCGACACTGTCCACAAAGACCTGGCTCGACAATGTCCACATAGACTTGGGCTCGACACTGTCCATAGAGACCTGGGCCCGACACTGTACACAGAGACCTGGGCCTAACACTGTCCACAAAGACCTGGGCCCGACAATGTCCACAGAGACCTGGGCCGACACTGTTCACAGAGACCTTGGCCCGACACTGTCCACACAGACTTGGGCCCGACACTGTCCACAGAGACCTGGCTCGACACTGTCCACAGAGACCTAGGCTTGACACTGTCCACAGAGACCTGGGCCCGACACTGTCCACAGAGACCTGGGCCCGAAACTGTCCACAGAGACCTGGGCCCGACACTGTCCACAGAGACCTGGGCTCGACACTGTCCACAGAGACCTGGCTCGACACTGTCCACAAAGACCTGGGCCTGACACTGTCCACAGAGACATGGGCCTAACACTGTCCACAGAGACCAGGGCCCGACACTGTCCACAGAGACTTGGGCCCGACACTGTTCACTGAGACTTAGGCCTAACACTGTCCACAGAGACCTGGCTCAACACTGTCCACAGAGAGCTGGGCCCGACACTGTCCACAGAGACCTGGGCCTGACACTGTCCACAGAGACATGGGCCTAACACTGTCCACAGAGACCAGGGCCCGACACTGTCCACAGAGACTTGGGCCCGACACTGTTCACTGAGACTTAGGCCTAACACTGTCCACAGAGACCTGGCTCAACACTGTCCACAGAGAGCTGGGCCCGACACTGTCCACAGAGACCTGGGCCTGACACTGTCCACAGAGACATGGGCCTAACACTGTCCACAGAGACCAGGGCCCGACACTGTCCACAGAGACCAGGGCCCGACACTGTCCACAGAGACTTGGGCCCGACACTGTCCACAGACACCTAGGCTCGACACTGTCCACAGAGACCTGGGCCGACACTGTTTACAGAGTCCTGGGCCTGACACTGTCTACATAGACTTGGGCCCGACACTGTCCACAGAGACGTGGCCCCAATACTTTCCACTGAGACCTGGGCCCGACACTGTCCGCAGAGACTTGGTCCCGACAATGTCAACAGAGACCTAGGCCCAATACTTTCCACAGAGACCTGGGCCCGACCCTTTCCACAGAGACTTGGGCCCAACACTGTCCACAGAGACCTGGGCCCGACACTTTCCACAGAGAACTGGGCCCGACACTGTCCACAGCGACCTGGGCCCGACACTGTCCACAGAGACCTGGGCCGACACTGTCCACAGAGAACTGGGCCAGACACTGTCCACAGCGACCTGTGCCCGACACTTTCCACAGAGAACTGGGCCCGACACTGTCCACAGCGACCTGGGCCCGACACTGTCCACAGAGACCTGGGCCGACACTGTCCACAGAGAACTGGGCCAGACACTGTCCACAGCGACCTGGGCCCGACACTTTCCACAGAGAACTGGGCCAGACACTGTCCACAGAGACCTGGGTCCGACACTTTCCACAGAGAACTGGGCCAGACACTGTCCACAGCGACCTGTGCCCGACACTGTCCACAGAGACCTGGGCCCGACACTGTCCACAGAGACCTGGGCCCGACACTTTCCACAGAGAACTGGGCCAGACACTGTCCACAGCGACCTGTGCCCGACACTGTCCACAGAGACCTGGGCCCGACACTGTCCACAGAGACCTGGGCCCGACACTTTCCACAGAGAACTGGGCCAGACACGGTCCACAGAGACCTGGCTCGACACTGCCCACAGAGACTTGGGCCCGATACTGTCGGGAACTGGTCGGCCGAGCGGACACTGGGCCAGTGTCCAGCCAGTGAGTCCAGCACGCCGGACTTGTGATCCTGTTGTCCTGGGTTCGATCCCAGGTGTCGGCGAGAAACAATGGGCCGAGTTTCTTTCACCCTATGCCCCTGTTACCTAGCAGTAAAATAGGTATCTGGGTGTTAGTCAGCTGTCACGGGCTGCTTCCTGGGGGTTGAGGCCTGGTCGAGGACCGGGCCGCGGGGACACTAAAAAGCCCCGAAATCATCTCAAGATAATCTCAAGATATACCTAAGCTGTATACCTATACTGATTAACACCGATTATATCCAGGTCACATTAATGGAATGTTACAGTAAATGAGAAAATGAATGAAATGTTACTGAGCCGTTTCTGTTGAGTGTATAACAGTGGATACGTTATTAGTGTCTGGTACTTTATGCATTATTACGGTATTCCCAATAAGTGTGTGGTAGTAGATGTATTATCAGAATGAGGTAAACCCTGATAATAGTTAGGGTAAACTTAATGAGTGTGTGGCAATTGATGCATTGTTTGGATATGCCGATTAAATGTGCGTCAATGGATGTATTGTTTGAAAATATATGTATTGAGTGTAGCAATCACTGTATTGTTAGCATAATTCTCTGTGTGCCGGTGGATGTATTATATTGGTAAACCTTCTGAATCTGTGCCGGTGGGTGTATTATAATGGTAAACTTTCTGCGTGTGTCCTCGTGGATGTTTTATAATGGTAAACTTTCTGAGTGTGTGCTGGTGGATGTTTTATAATGGTAAACTTTCTGAGTGTGTGCTGGTTGATATATGAATGTTGGTTAACCTTCTGGGGTGTGAGCTGGTGAATATAATATTAAGGTAAACTTATTGAATGTGTTACTCTTCATTCAAACAAAACGTGTTAAAGAATAAGTGCCTCAGGTAACATCCAAGGACACGTCCGAAACTTGTGCAGTTAAGGAAAGAAGCAGACAATGCAGTAGCCCACAATGAAAGCACCCACGAGCACCGGCAGGATGATCCTGGCAACAGTGTTCGTCAAGATGGCTTTCTCATTGACCTCCATGATGGATTTCTTTTCTGGCGTCTTCAGTAATTTACCAGGCGAAGTGGCTACTGATATAACGGACACGCTGCCTCGACAATCCACCTTGTGTTGCCTCAGTCGCAGGTTTTCCACGATGACCAGGACGAGGACGATCAGAAATTCAACGACGATGAGGAAGACAAACCAGAGGTCGATGAGCTTGAGATAAGCAGTCTTGGGAATGGCCTGACTGGTCTGGGAGAAGAGGGCGGCCAGGACCAGCAGAGAAGTGAGGGAGATCATCACACGGTCCTGTAGAATATTTTACATTTAACACCTGCTCTTTCTCCTCGTATTAAAATGTTCTATTTCATATTATATATACTAGAAGGGTGTGTGCCCGGCGTTACCGGTCGGGCACCAAGCTGAACATTAAATTACATGTTTTTTTATGCTGCTATTCATTAAATCGTTGTAACGTATTGTTGTTGCCTTGCCACTTTATGTAGACTAGGTAATAATATGCGTGTATATATAGTTGACCTTCGAATGAGGTAATTAGTGTGAGTTAATAAAATAAGCGTTCATGTCAAGAAACTGAACCCAGCGTGCTGTCAGGGCGGAGGGACAAAGTACCGAGAAGTTAGCGAGGTCGAAGTAGAGGGTGAGGTAGCAGATGATGAGTAGCAGCAGCGTGGGAATGTAGGTGCTGCTGATGTAATACCCCACCAGGTTCTCCAGCTCCAGGAACACCTGCAGGAGGAACAGCATCAGAACCATCACTGTTGATGTTGTACCCCACCAGGGTCTCCAGCTCCAGGAACACCGGCAGGAGGAACAGCATCAGAACCATCACTGTTGATGTTGTACCCCACCAGGTTCTCCAGCTCCAGGAACACCTGCAGGAGGAACAGCATCAGAACCATCACTGTTGATGTTGTACCCCACCAGGTTCTCCAGTTCCAAGAACACCTGCAGGAGGAACAGCATCAGAACCATCACTGTTGATGTTGTACCCCACCAGGTTCTCCAGTTCCAAGAACACCTGCAGGAGGAGCTAGATTGGAAAAATACAAAATGGAACAGTCAGGATTATACTTGGCTAGTCCTATAACTACCAAAGTTCTCAATGTGCGGAAAGAGCATTCAAGATAGAACATTTTAAATCAATCATATGAAGGGATCTAAGCTTCTGCGTGATAACAAAAACAACATTATGTCAGTTAAACTGCTAGAACTCATACGTAATGGAACCAGCGAGTCTAAATGGATTCAAAGAACAGCCACTCATATTAAAATGATGAGACTGCACGATGTATGTACAGATGAAAAAGTACAGCACTTCATTCCACTCTGACAGATAGTACCTTTTGACATCCTGACCCCTGCATACCCCACCTAGAAACTAATCACAAACAACCCTCATGCTCAGCTTGCTGCTAAACTAAGCACCCTACCTTGAGCTTATCTAGAGATAATTTCGGGGCTGAACGTCCCCGCGGCCCGGTCCTCGACCAGGCCTGATTTTTGTTTCACTTTCCCAGGCATGTTTCACAGCCCATAGCAACTGTCTAACTCCCAGGTACCTATTTACTGCTAGGTGAACAGAGCATCAGGGTGAAAGAAACTTTGCTCATTTGTGTCCGCCTCCGCCGGGGATCGAACCCGAAACCTTAGGACTACGAATACCGAGCGCTGTCCAATCAGCCGTCAGACCCTCTTGAATGCCTTAGGGTGAACAGGCCAACCTGTTCACCCTAGAACACATTCACATTATACAAACTAAAAACAACATCGCACAGATAATATACACTGACGGATCACTGAATACAGCTACAGCGAGGGCAGGAAGTGCTGTTATTACTCGTCAGCCCGCTAGCTGCATAATTCAAATATAGGAGTTAGTAATTGGGCATCCAGAATGCAAGCTGATTTGGTAGCAATACTGGTAGCACTCGAAATTATTGAAAACACTGAAGTAGACAGCTTAATTATTTCTGATTCTCTTTCCTCATTACTAGCAATAAAGAGTTTGCAATCAAGTAATAACGTGCTTGTCCTCGAAGCCAGTCATAGATATATAGGCATACTTAATAAGGGGGTAAATATAAAAATGTTGTGGATTCCTTCTCATATTGGTCTACAGGAACATGATAAAGTTGACGCCCTTGCTAAGGTTGCAGTATGTAAAGGCAGTGTTGAACGAAATCTTGAGTTATCAAATAGGTCCCTTAAAAGTGTCATTAGACGAGAACTCTTGGATGAATTTGAAAAAAGCAGAACAGTGCAAACTGGAACTAGCAGGTCACAATGAAATGTGTGAAGTAAAACATGTGTATGGGGCAAGTAACAAAATTAGTAAACTAACAGATGTTGTCACAGCTCGAATAAGACTTGGCTACAAGTATCTCTGGCATGTCGGCTTGTATAGGGATCTAGATGAAGTAAAGTGTAAAGTGTGTGGACAGACAAGAACACACACTCGAACTTTATATCTTGAAGTGTAGTAAAATTAAGCCATTTAGGGATAAATCTAAACTCACGTTGTATGAAATGGCAAACCATCTTATTACTAAGGATAAAATACCTGAAATCCTTGCACTGCATCCATATTTCGCCTCCAGTAGATAAACGACACATGAGGTTAAGAGACAAGTAGTATATTGTGAAGACTAATAATAAAATAACAGCTGCTCCCCTTTAACTCTGTAATATCTCCATTCCTCAAACAACTATGTATTAGCGATAAGACCTACCATTAATGTATAATTATTTACTGTAAATATATAGCACTTGAAATAGAACACTATGTAACTAGCTGACATTGTAAGTATAAGGTGTGAAGGATAGATGAAATTGTTAATGTAATAGTCTCCGTTGAGGTCTGATAAAGACCTTTAGTGCCCTTTGTAATCCTTTTTACGCTGCCGCTCACAGGATGAGTATGCGGTGCCCAATAAACTAGCGGTCTCCGGCGGCTACATTAAAAAAAGAAACGGCATCAGATCCATCACTGTTGATGTAGTACCCCACCCCACCAGGTTGATGTAGTACCCCACCCCACCAGGTTGATGTAGTACCCCACCCCACCAGGTTGATGTAGTACCCCCCCCCCCCCCCACCAGGTTGATGTAGTACCCCACCCCACCAGGTTGATGTAGTACCCCACCCCACCAGGTTGATGTAGTACCCCACCCCACCAGGTTGATGTAGTACCCCACCCCACCAGGTTGATGTAGTACCCCACCCCACCAGGTTGATGTAATACCCCCCCCCCCCCACCAGGTTGATGTAGTGCCCCACTCCACCAGGTTGATGTAATACCCCCCCCCCCCACCAGGTTGATGTAGTACCCCACCCCACCAGGTTGATGTAGTACCCCACCCCACCAGGTTGATGTAGTACCCCACCCCACCAGGTTGATGTAGTACCCCCCCCACCAGGTTGATGTAGTACCCCCCCCCCCACCAGGTTGATGTAGTACCCCACCCCACCAGGTTGATGTAGTACCCCACCCCACCAGGTTGATGTAGTACCCCACCCCACCAGGTTGATGTAATACCCCACCCCACCAGGTTGATGTAGTACCCCACCCCACCAGGTTGATGTAGTACCCCACCCCACCAGGTTGATGTAGTACCCCCCCCCCACCAGGTTGATGTAGTACCCCCCCCCACCAGGTTGATGTAGTACCCCACCCCACCAGGTTGATGTAGTACCCCCCCCCCCACCAGGTTGATGTAGTACCCCCCCCCACCAGGTTGATGTAGTACCCCCCCCCACCAGGTTGATGTAGTACCCCACCCCACCAGGTTGATGTAGTACCCCCCCCCACCAGGTTGATGTAATACCCCACCCCACCAGGTTGATGTAATACCCCACCCCACCAGGTTGATGTAATACCCCACCCCACCAGGTTGATGTAGTACCCCCCCCCCACCAGGTTGATGTAGTACCCCACCCCACCAGGTTGATGTA
This sequence comes from Procambarus clarkii, assembly GCF_040958095.1. Taxonomy (NCBI): domain Eukaryota; kingdom Metazoa; phylum Arthropoda; class Malacostraca; order Decapoda; family Cambaridae; genus Procambarus; species Procambarus clarkii. Next base: position 7,564,606 of record NC_091237.1, on the reverse strand, counting down.
GTACCCCACCCCACCAGGTTGATGTAGTACCCCACCCCACCAGGTTGATGTAGTACCCCACCCCACCAGGTTGATGTAATACCCCACCCCACCAGGTTGATGTAGTACCCCCCCCCCCCCACCAGGTTGATGTAATACCCCACCCCACCAGGTTGATGTAATACCCCACCCCACCAGGTTGATGTAGTACCCCCCCCCCCCACCAGGTTGATGTAGTACCCCACCCCACCAGGTTGATGTAGTACCCCACCCCACCAGGTTGATGTAGTACCCCACCCCACCAGGTTGATGTAGTACCCCACCCCACCAGGTTGATGTAGTACCCCCCCCCACCAGGTTGATGTAATACCCCACCCCCACCAGGTTGATGTAGTACCCCACCCCACCAGGTTGATGTAGTACCCCCCCCCCACCAGGTTGATGTAGTACCCCACCCCACCAGGTTGATGTAGTACCCCCCCCCACCAGGTTGATGTAGTACCCCCCCCCACCAGGTTGATGTAGTACCCCACCCCACCAGGTTGATGTAGTACCCCCCCCCCACCAGGTTGATGTAGTACCCCACCCCACCAGGTTGATGTAGTACCCCACCCCACCAGGTTGATGTAGTACCCCCCCCCCCCACCAGGTTGATGTAATACCCCACCCCACCAGGTTGATGTAGTACCCCACCCCACCAGGTTGATGTAATACCCCACCCCACCAGGTTGATGTAATACCCCACCCCACCAGGTTGATGTAGTACCCCCCCCCCACCAGGTTGATGTAGTACCCCACCCCACCAGGTTGATGTAATACCCCACCCCACCAGGTTGATGTAATACCCCACCCCACCAGGTTGATGTAGTACCCCCCCCCCCACCAGGTTGATGTAGTACCCCACCCCACCAGGTTGATGTAGTACCCCACCCCACCAGGTTGATGTAGTACCCCACCCCACCAGGTTGATGTAGTACCCCCCCCCACCAGGTTGATGTAGTACCCCACCCCACCAGGTTGATGTAGTACCCCACCCCACCAGGTTGATGTAGTACCCCACCCCACCAGGTTGATGTAGTACCCCACCCCACCAGGTTGATGTAATACCCCACCCCACCAGGTTGATGTAGTACCCCCCCCCCACCAGGTTGATGTAATACCCCACCCCACCAGGTTGATGTAGTACCCCACCCCACCAGGTTGATGTAGTACCCCACCCCACCAGGTTGATGTAGTACCCCACCCCACCAGGTTGATGTAGTACCCCACCCCACCAGGTTGATGTAGTGCCCCACTCCACCAGGTTGATGTAATACCCCCCCCCCCCCACCAGGTTGATGTAGTACCCCCCCCCCACCAGGTTGATGTAGTACCCCACCCCACCAGGTTGATGTAGTACCCCACCCCACCAGGTTGATGTAGTACCTCACCCCACCAGGTTGATGTAGTACCCCCCCCCCACCAGGTTGATGTAATACCCCACCCCACCAGGTTGATGTAGTACCCCCCACCCCACCAGGTTGATGTAGTACCTCACCCCACCAGGTTGATGTAGTACCCCCCCCCCCACCAGGTTGATGTAGTACCCCCCACCCCACCAGGTTGATGTAGTACCTCACCCCACCAGGTTGATGTAGTACCCCCCCCCCCACCAGGTTGATGTAGTACCTCACCCCACCAGGTTGATGTAGTACCCCCCCCCCCACCAGGTTGATGTAATACCCCACCCCACCAGGTTGATGTAGTACCCCCCCCCACCAGGTTGATGTAATACCCCACCCCACCAGGTTGATGTAATACCCCACCCCACCAGGTTGATGTAGTACCCCCCCCCCACCAGGTTGATGTAGTACCCCACCCCACCAGGTTGATGTAGTACCCCACCCCACCAGGTTGATGTAGTACCCCACCCCACCAGGTTGATGTAGTACCCCCCCCACCAGGTTGATGTAGTACCCCCCCCCCACCAGGTTGATGTAATACCCCCCCCACCAGGTTGATGTAATACCCCACCCCACCAGGTTGATGTAGTACCCCACCCCACCAGGTTGATGTAATACCCCCCCCCACCAGGTTGATGTAATACCCCACCCCACCAGGTTGATGTAGTACCCCCCCCCCACCAGGTTGATGTAGTACCCCACCCCACCAGGTTGATGTAGTACCCCCCCCCCCCCACCAGGTTGATGTAATACCCCACCCCACCAGGTTGATGTAGTACCCCACCCCACCAGGTTGATGTAGTACCCCACCCCACCAGGTTGATGTAGTACCCCACCCCACCAGGTTGATGTAATACCCCACCCCACCAGGTTGATGTAGTACCCCCCACCCCACCAGGTTGATGTAATACCCCACCCCACCAGGTTGATGTAGTACCCCACCCCACCAGGTTGATGTAATACCCCACCCCACCAGGTTGATGTAGTACCCCACCCCACCAGGTTGATGTAGTACCCCACCCCACCAGGTTGATGTAGTACCCCACCCCACCAGGTTGATGTAGTACCCCCCCCCCAGGTTGATGTATTACCCCCCCCCCCACCAGGTTGATGTAATACCCCACCCCACCAGGTTGATGTAGTACCCCACCCCACCAGGTTGATGTAATACCCCCCCCCCCACCAGGTTGATGTAATACCCCACCCCACCAGGTTGATGTAGTACCCCCCCCCCACCAGGTTGATGTAATACCCCACCCCACCAGGTTGATGTAGTACCCCACCCCACCAGGTTGATGTAGTACCCCCCCCCCCCCACCAGGTTGATGTAATACCCCACCCCACCAGGTTGATGTAGTACCCCACCCCACCAGGTTGATGTAGTACCCCACCCCACCAGGTTGATGTAGTACCCCACCCCACCAGGTTGATGTAGTACCCCACCCCACCAGGTTGATGTAGTACCCCCCCCCCCCACCAGGTTGATGTAATACCCCACCCCACCAGGTTGATGTAATACCCCACCCCACCAGGTTGATGTAGTACCCCACCCCACCAGGTTGATGTAGTACCCCCCCCCCACCAGGTTGATGTAATACCCCACCCCACCAGGTTGATGTAGTACCCCCCCCCCCACCAGGTTGATGTAATACCCCACCCCACCAGGTTGATGTAGTACCCCACCCCACCAGGTTGATGTAGTACCCCCCCCCCCCCCACCAGGTTGATGTAATACCCCACCCCACCAGGTTAATGTAGTACCCCACCCCACCAGGTTGATGTAGTACCCCACCCCACCAGGTTGATGTAGTACCCCACCCCACCAGGTTGATGTAGTACCCCCCCCCCCCCACCAGGTTCTCCAGCTACAGGAACGTCTGTAAAAGTAACAGTATCATAACGTTCACTGTTATTATTGTTCATTACCAGATTATCCAGCTCCAGGGACACCTGCAAAAGTAACAGCATTTGATGCAACACAACTTATAGGTGACTGGTATTGGAGTAAATGTTGAGTTTCTCTCTTAGTATCTTACGTACAATTATATAAAAAAAAATGAAAAAATGCATGTAACTGCTATTCCGGTTTACGTTCATCCACAAATTACAGTAACTCATAATATCGCTGCATATTTATACACCCAGAGGAATAGACACCCCTATACGTTTGAGACGAAGTCGACCAGCTTTTTAAGTTATAATAAAAATGTAAATGCATCATATGTTTACTGATATCGTTTAACCTTAGACTATAACAACATAGAGACTAAAGTATGACACCGTGTACAATATTGACAAATCTTAAAACTTAAATTTTCTTCGATATTTAGTGCAGTAATATCGAAACAGTGGGAAAACAAGAGATGCTCTTATTGTCAAAAATATAAATTTGGATTATTAAGCTAATTAGTAGAGAGACAGATTAGATAATTAAAATAACCAAACATTTTATTGCATATTTCATAGAATTAAACAAGAATAAACACCATAGAATATTCAGTACTGTCAGCCTAATAATCAGTCGGAACATAGCATCATTCAGGAAAATACTTCCTGATCTCCAACACAAACTGACGACCAAGCCCACTAATATCGTCTGCCTTCAGGAGTGCAGCGTTCCCATCAGGTCTCCTCCCCCTAAATTACCCTCCTTTGTTGTCTATAACCTTACTTAAATCCAGTCACTCTTGTATTTTGTATGTTAAGAAGTCCCTTCTTCACCAGTCACTCCCAGCCAAGTCAACCGAAGAGCTTCAGTATCATGATGTGAGGCTCTACTTGGGGGAACTCTGCCCTCAACATCTTTAACCTGTATGCTCCTAGTGGTAAGTTTAATTATACTGCCCTTCCTATCTGCATTCAGACTGAACCTACCATCATTATAGGTGATTCTGCTGCTAAACATAGGGATATTGATAATTTGCAGTTCAGTAATCGTAACGGCAACCAACTAGTGTTACAATTAGGTAGTCACGATGATGCCCAGATTATGGGTGACCTTGCACCGACGCTTGTCCAAGGAGGTATTCTTGATCTATGTCTCGGTGTCAACGTCTCCCACACCGTTTGCGCCTCGTCATTAGTGCCAGATATCGCATCTGATCATCTGCCCATATTAGCCACAATAAACATCGTAGGCTACATCTTTCCCGGCGGAATGTTCAAGTGGAAGAGGCTGGCTGTGCCCATCGATCAACGAGACAACTTTTTTGCTCATGTGTCAGAATTGTGCAGTTTCTTTGAGCTTTCATCAGTTGAAGATTTTAACAATGCTAAAATCTCACAGATGATATCAAACAGTTCAGTTCACTTGGTCCATCGTCCAAGCCTCGTAACCTAAATTACACTGGCCAAAGCAATTATGCCTATTATAATGATTCCAAATTGCATGCACTAAAACGCACGGCCAGAAAAATTGGACTAGCTTATTGGGACTACCCGCACTGCGGAAATGCTTAGGCTTTTTCAAACGGCTCTGGCTGGGGTCAGGGAACGTATGATAGAGCTGAGGCAGACAGACTGGGAAACTTTTGTCCGTGGTCACAGTTCTCACACGCCATTAAGCCGGGCATGGAAGGATATCAAGAAGATCAAAAGGGAAATTGCTGCACATTTCTCACACCCTAATCCTCTGCACAGATCACAGGAGCTTGTTGATGTTTGGTGCCACAACTTCCAGCTTTGACAGTCTTCCTCTACCCACACAGAATGAAGTAAACACAATATATGATAATAAAGCAAGGCTCCTTGACTTCATACTTCATCAGGAGGATGACTGTGACGTGCATTTTACTAAATACGAACTAGACTTTGCTCTACATAAATGCAGAGCTACATCTCCCGGGGAGGCTGGAGTTACTGACGTCATTCTGCGTATGCTTCTGCTATTGCCATGAAGTCCTTTGCTTGAATTGGAATTACATATGAGTTATGTAACTGGGAAGCTTCCAATAGTCTTATTATTCCCATTCCTAAACCTAATTAGCAGAGTGCTTTTCGCGCAATCTCCCTCACTCAGGGAGTGAGGGAGTCTTCAACGTCTTTGAAGTGTCTTGAGAGGACGGTTATAAACCGTCTCTCTTATAGAATTAGTAACTTGTGTCTCTCCAGATCATTGCATGGGAAGATTGTCACTATATTACCGCCTTCCCCGCCCCTGCATACTGAAAGGTCATATACCACTTTCCTAGCTCTTAAGTCAGCCTTTGACATTGCTAACTGACTCGTAATTCTGAGCGAACTTGCTAAAAAGAATTTCGGAACAAGGCTACTACGGTGCATAAGAGGTTATCTATCCAATCGAGAGTCATCTTTACTGTTATAAAGTCATAGGAGTGTAACGAGATATTTTTAAATTGGCACTCCACAGGGAGTTATTTTCAGTTTTATTCTGTACAAGTCAATTAATGCACTCCTAAACCTAATAACTAGGAGGCCCCGCGAACACATCATTAGCTATGCGGATAGTATATTGATCCACTCCAATGGGTATACCAACACCCAAATTGTTCTGAACTCTGTCTTGAACACATGTCAGGAACTAGGTTTAGTCATTTGAGTAGAGAAAGCAATAATCCTGAACCGACGCCCACCCAAACGGGGTGAGGTTGCTCGGAAGATGCAGCAACGTGATGGCTCTCTGCTCGACTAAGTAACCAGAAACAAATACCTTGGTCTTGAGGTTCCACTGTACCGCAATGTTGTAGCCAGACTGGATCGTCAAAGTGGAGAGAAGCTCCGTGCTCTCAAGGCTGTGTCAGGCTACCATCCAAGCTATGGCGCATATGAGAGAATTGTCAAAATGATGTATCTTTCATGTATTAGTTCCTTGATCCGTTATGCTGCACCCATGCTTGCCTGAGAGAACGTTTGGAGGGCTGGAAAAGATGCAAAAGATAACCCATGAGGATTATTCTCGGATGCCCCCGTACAACTAAATTAGTAAACATGAGGAAGGAACTGAATATTCCATTTGCTAGTGATCGTATCACTGAAATAATGCTTTAATTGATATTAGGATGCTTAGGCTAACTCACCCTAACCCCTGCACTGAAGCTTTCCAATTCAACTTCCTTGAAGGTCAGCATTCCTCGAAATGAATCACCAAAACCGCCACTGTACTCAGAATGTATAATATTCATCACCTCTACCAAGAGAGACAACAACGACACTTTTCTGCCCCATGGGAAATCAGCCCTTTCTTATTTACTGTCCTCCCATTCACACAGCTGATTAATGAACAACCCTTGCTTCGACAAGAAGCAGAGTACAATGCCATAATTAAGCCAAATTGATGCTATGGTCAGCGAGCACTCGCTGTCCCAAATTATTTACACTGGTGGCTCCTTGCACTAGTCCTATAATGCAGCGGATAGTGCAGTTCTTGTGACAACGAGAGATAAGTCCTTCTCCTGTGAGTGTGGAGTACACTAAATAACTGGACCTCCACACTTCAAACAGAATTGGTTGCCATAATGCTGGCATTTGAATGAGTATATGAATTCAGAGTTAACTTGCTAATTGTAAGGACTCCTTGTCATCCTTGACTTAGCTTCCCAAGGCATAACTGTGACGTGCTTGTGTCTAAAGTTAGACACAGGTATAATGAAATAATCAAAGATGAAGTCGGAGTTTGTCTCCTGTGGATTCCATCCCATATTGGTCTCCCAATGCACGATAGAACTGACGAGTTAGCCAAAACCTTTGGTCGTACAGAGGGAATTGACTACTATCTTGGACTGACTTTGAGTAGTCTGAGGGCAGTACTATTCTGGGAACATCAACAAAAAATCGTAGACTTGCGGCAGAGTGAAGATCACGCCAGTTACTCTATCATCGCATTCAATTATGCAGGAAGAACTGCATGTCTATGGGTCATCCAATAAGGTTGACAGACCTCTAGATGTTACCACTGCTAGGCTGAGGCTCGGTTACAAGTACCTCTAGGAGGTTACAAGTACCTCTAGGAGGTTACAAGTATCTCTAGGAGGTTACAAGTACCTCTAGGAGGTTACAAGTACCTCTAGGAGGTTACAAGTACCTCTAGGAGGTACTTGTAATCGATGATCGACTTGAGAATTGTCCAGAATTGACCGAAACGTCGTCGTCCCTTCATTTTCTAGTGTGTGGTCTGGTCAACATACCTCTAATAGTTTGCAATATCTGCTGATGTAGACTTTACTAAATGTAAAGTCCGTCGGCAGAATTATTTGGATATTTTGCGTCAGTATATTATATATATATATATATATATATATATATATATATATGTCGTACCTAGTAGCCAGAACTCACTTCTCAGCCTACTATTCAAGGCCCGATTTGCCTAATAAGCCAAGTTTTCATGAATTAATGTTTTTTCGTCTACCTAACCTACCTAACCTAACCTAACCTAGCTTTTTTTGGCTACCTAACCTAACCTTACCTATAAATATAGGTTAGGTTAGGTTAGGTAGGGTTGGTTAGGTTCGGTCATATATCTACGTTAATTTTAACTCCAATAAAAAAAAATTGACCTCATACATAGAGAAAAGGGTAGCTTTATCATTTCATAAGAAAAAAATTATAGTAAATATATTAATTCAGGAAAACTTGGCTTATTAGGCAAATCGGGTCTTGAATAGTAGGCTGAGAAGTGAGTTCTGGCTACTAGGTACGACATATATATATATATATATATATATATATATATATATATATATATATATATATATATATATATATATATATATATATATATATATATATATATATGTCGTACCTAATAGCCAGAACTCACTTCTTGGCCTACTATGCAAGGCCCGATTTGCCTAATAAGCCAAGTTTTCATGAATTAATGTTTTTTCGTCTACCTAACCAACCTAACCTAACCTAACCTAGCTTTTTTTGGCTACCTAACCTAACCTTACCTATAAATATAGGTTAGGTTAGGTTAGGTAGGGTTGGTTAGGTTCGGTCATATATCTATGTTAATTTTAACTCCAATAAAAAAAAATTGACCTCATACATAGAGAAAAGGGTTGCTTTATCATTTCATAAGAAAAAAAATATAGTAAATATATTAATTCAGGAAAACTTGGCTTATTAGGCAAATCGGGCCTTGAATAGTAGGCTGAGAAGTGAGTTCTGGCTACTAGGTACGACATATATATATATATATATATATATATGTCGTACCTAGTAGCCAGAACGCACTTCTCAGCCTACTATGCAAGGCCCAATTTGCCTAATAAGCCAAGTTTTCATGAATTAATTGTTTTTCGACAACCTAACCTACCTAACCTAGCCTAACCTAACTTTTCCGGGTACCTAGCCTAACCTAACCTTTAAAGATAGGTTAGGTTAGGTTAGGTAGGGTGGGTTAAGTTCGGTCATATATCTACGTTAATTTTAACTCCAATAAAAAAAATTGACCTCATACATAATGAAATGGGTAGCTTTCTCATTTCATAAGAAAAAAATTAGAGAAAATATATTATTTCAGGAAAACTTGCCTTATTAGGCAAATCGGGCCTTGCATAGTAGGCCGAGAAGTGCATTCTGGCTACTAGGTACGACATATATATATATATATATATATATATATATATATATGTCGTACCTAGTAGCCAGAACTCACTTCTCAGCCTACTATGCAAGGCCCGATTTGCCTAATAAGCCAAGTTTTCATGAATTAATTGTTTTTCGACTACCTAACCTACCTAACCTAACCTAACCTAACTTTTTCGGCTACCTAACCTAACCTAACCTATAAAGATAGGTTAGGTTAGGTTAGGTAGGGTTGGTTAGGTTCGGACATATATCTACTTTAATTTTATCTCCAATAAAAAACAATTGACCTCATACATAATGAAATGGGTAGCTTTATCATTTCATAAGAAAAAAAAATAGAGAAAATATATTAATTCAGGAAAACTTGGCTTATTAGGCAAATCGGGCCTTGCATAGTAGGCTGAGAAGTGAGTTCTGGCTACTAGGTACGACATATATATATATATATATATATATATATATATATATATATATATTTATATATATATATATACATATATATATATATATATATATATATATATATATATATATATATATATATATATATATATATATATATATATATATATGCACAACTTGCCTAAACATGCCAGAGAGATTATACAATCTTAGAACACTTTCCCACCAGGAGATTCGAACCCTAGCCAGCACAGAAGCCTTACAGCAAATGGCATAACTGGTACGCCTTTAACCCACTGCACCACAGCTCAGACCCCTGAAAGAGATGGTAATTTCGGAGTATTTCACCTCCAAAGATCACCACCTCCCTAGGGCAACTAGAGCATAGTGAGGGGCTATTCACGTTCTTTCATCAAATTCCTGTTAATATGGGAGAACTCTGTGTCTATGCTTAATGCACAACTTGCCTAAACACGCAAGTGTCCGCCGACTTCGCACATTTGATGTAGTCGGTTTCTTCTTTATCTGCTAAATATAAACGGACGGAAGGGGGAACACGTCTCAAGAATTCCTCAACTAGCATGAGGTTGACGAGTTCTGCAAATGTATAGACATGTGCTGCTTCCAGCCATTTCATGAAATATCTTTTCATGGTATTGACAAATTCTAGAAAGGTGGTGGTACTTGTCTTTAGATGATCCTGGACAGGCCCCTATTAAATGTGACGGGAAAGTGTTGGAGTGTAGATGTTCGGCAGTCCTCCAATGGCAGGTGTCAATGCCTGTCACATTTACAAAAAAAAAAGATAGACTGCTTGCCTGTTGTCTGTGGTAAGTGAGAGGGAGGAACGCGTAAAACACAAAGTATGAACAATGAAACTTAAATATACTTCAAACACAAATAAAAATAAAGACAAGTCCCGTGGTAATGAACAATGCAATTAAACAAGTCAAAAAACAACATAACATAAATGATTCGCTAAGATTCCTGGCAGTACATCATTATGAATGAAGTTCTTACGCACATTTCTTGGACACCATTGAAAGTGTTATCTCTGAAGTCCACGATATTTTAACATTACATATATATATATATATATATATATATATATATATATATATATATATATATATATATATATATATATATATATATATAATGTCGTACCTAGTAGCCAGAACGCACTTCTCAGCCTACTATGCAATGCCCGATTTGCCTAATAAGCCAAGTTTTCCTGAATTAATATATTTTCTCCAATTTTTTTCTGATGAAATGATAAAGGTACCCATTTCATTATGTATGAGGTAAATTTTTTTTTTATTGGAGTTAAAATTACCGTAGATATATGACCGAACCTAACCAACCCTACCTAACCTAACCTAACCTATCTTCATAGGTTAGGTTAGGTTAGGTAGCCGAAAAAGTTAGGTTAGGTTAGGTTAGGTAGGTTAGGTAGTCGAAAACCAATTAATTCATAAAAACTTGGCTTATTAGGCAAATCAGGCCTTGCATAGTAGGCATAGAAGTGCGTTCTGGCTACTAGGTACGACATATATATATATATATATATATATATATATATATATATGTCGTACCTAGTAGCCAGAACTCACTTTTCAGCCTACAATGCAAGGCCCGATTTGCCTAATAAGCCAAGTTTTCACGAATTAATATATTTTCTCTAAATTTTTTCTTATGAAATGATAAAGCTACCCATTTCATTATGTAAGTGGTCAATTTTTTTTTATTGGAGTTAAAATTAACGTAGATATATGACCGAACCTAACCAACCCTACCTAACCTAACCTAACCTATCTTTATAGGTTAGGTTTGGTTAGGTAGCCGAAAAAGTTACGTTAGGTTAGGTTAGGTAGGTTAGGTAGTCGAAAAGCAATTAATTCATGAAAACTTGGCTTATTAGGCAAATTGGGCCTTGCATAGTAGGCTCAGAAGTGAGTTCTGGCTACTAGGTACGACATTATATATATATATATATATATATATATATATATATATATATATATATATATATATATATATATATATATATATATGTCGTACCTAGTAGCCAGAACGCACTTCTCAGCCTACTATGCAAGGCCCGATTTGCCTAATAAGCCAAGTTTTCATGAATTAATTGTTTTTCGACTACCTAACCTACCTAACCTAACCTAACCTAGCGTTTTCGGCTACCTAACCTAACCTAACCTATAAAGATAGGTTAGGTTAGGTTAGGTAGGTTAGGTCCTGGCAGTATATCATTATGAATGAAGTTCTTACGCACATTTCTTGGACACCATTGAAGGTGTTATCTCTGAAGTCCACGATATTTTAACATTATATATATATATATATATATATATATATATATATATATATATATATATATATATATATATATATATATATGTCGTACCTAATAGCCAGAACGCACTTCTCAGCCTACTATTCAAGGCCCGATTTGCCTAATAAGCCAAGTTTTCATGAATTAATGTTTTTTCGTCTACCTAACCTACCTAACCTAACCTAACCTAGCTTTTTTTGGCTACCTAACCTAACCTTACCTATAAATATAGGTTAGGTTAGGTTAGGTAGGGTTGGTTAGGTTCGGTCATATATCTACGTTAATTTTAACTCCAATAAAAAAAATTGACCTCATACATAGAGAAAAGGGTTGCTTTATCATTTCATAAGAAAAAAATTATAGTAAATACATTAATTCAAGAAAACTTGGCTTATTAGGCAAATCGGGCCTTGAATAGTAGGCTGAGAAGTGAGTTCTGGCTACTAGGTACGACATATATATATATATATATATATATATATATATATATATATATATATATATATATATATATATATATATATATATATATATATATGTCGTACCTAGTAGCCAGAACGCACTTCTCAGCTTACAATGTAGGGCCAGATTTGCCTAATAAGCCAAGTTTTCCTGAATTAATATATTTTCTCTAATTTTTTCCTTATGAAATGATAAAGCTATCCATTTCATTATGTATGAGGTAAATTTTTTTTTATTGGAGTTAAAATTTACGTAGATATATGACCGAACCTAACCAACCCTACCTAACCTAACCTAACCTAGCGTTTTCGGCTACCTAACCTAACCTAACCTATAAAGATAGGTTAGGTTAGGTTAGATAGGGTTGGTTAGGTTCGGTCATATATCTACGTAAATTTTAACTCCAATAAAAAAAAATTTACCTCATACATAATGAAATGGATAGCTTTATCATTTCATAAGGAAAAAATTAGAGAAAATATATTAATTCAGGAAAACTTGGCTTATTAGACAAATCTGGCCCTACATTGTAGGCTGAGAAGTGCGTTCTGGCTACTAGGTACGACATATATATATATATATATATATATATATATATATATATATATATATATATATATATATATATATATGCAGAATAACCACATATGAAAAATAGAAAATGCTTAACACGTTTTCGGCTAATTCGCCTTCATCAGAGCAAAGTAGAAATGATGGTGGAATGATTTTCATTCTACTTTGCTCTGATGAAGGCGAATTAGCCGAAAACGTGTTAAGCATTTTCTATTTTTCATATGTGGTTATTCTGCATACTTGGATCAGTGTTTTTGTGATCATTGTTGCATATATATATATATATATATATATATATATATATATATATATATATATATATATATATATATATATATATATATATATATATATATATATATATATATATATATATATATATATATATATATATATATAATGTTAAAATATCGTGGACTTCAGAGATAACACCTTCAATGGTGTCCAAGAAATGTGCGTAAGAACTTCATTCATAATGATATACTGCCAGGAATCTTAGCGAAGTATCCAAAACGTGCCTACTGTAAGCGCAGCCTGTGCGTGACTGTTAAGCTACCACCCAGATGGGTGGGTGTGGAGCAGGATAATTAACTGTGTGACTCACTATAGATATAATGTGCCTTGTTTAGAGAATGTTGTGAGCCACTTGGTAAATTACATGTGATTTAAAAAGTTTATTGTGTGAGGGGGGGGGGGCGGGGGGCTGGGTTTCCGCTAGCAAGAGGGCGGCTAGGGGCTCAGGAGACAGAGTACTCAGTCTCTCCGATTCCCGTGACTCCCCGGAGTCACTTGGCCACACAGGAGAGGACCAATAATACCCACAACTGCAGGTCTTCGCTCCACCACTGGGGGTGCCACTGTTTCACACTGGGAGCCCCTTCAGTCAACCACGGGAACACTGCTATTAGCAAATCCCGCCTAGACCCCACAGATGAGTGAAGGAAGACCCAGGCTTACCTTTTAACAACACCTTCCCTGACAGACAAAAAGTTGCAGGAATCCCTTTCCAGCCTGCCATCTCTGTCTTTTACAACAAGGTTGCCAGCTGGATTGATATTTCTTCTTCTTCTTCTTCTTCTTCTTGAGAATAGGTGCAGTTTGCATGAACCCCTCCCGATGACTGCACCAGGACAGATGTAAGGAGACGCGTTGATGGTGAAGAGGAGAAGAAAGTCAAAAGCGGTAGATGTGATGGGCCGTAGAGAGAGGAGTGGCGACGAAAACAGAGGCGAACGTTAGAGGGAGACTCCCCGCACCGGGGGGCGGGGAGTCGTTGTCACGGTGGCAGCTGATCCAGGCACGGCGTAACCGTGTGCGCAAGATGGGAACTAATACTTCGGAAACTTGCGTATCGGAAAGCGCAAGCAGTACGCTTCCCAAATCACCCACAGGTCGGCGGGCAGCAGGCCATCAGGCAGTACCCTCGGCTGAGACATCCTATCCGGCACCCTATAAACAAACACCTTCTCAGACGATACCCAGATAGTGGACGAGCACCATGGGATCGGAAGCACCCGGGCATCCCAATAAGGGCCCAACTACGGACCCTCACAGGGCACGACCCCAGCAGACGGGACTAGGCAACCCCCAGACCGGAGCAAGGAAGGAGGGGGAACAGCAGGGGATGCAGGCGCGGCAGCGACCCCACCACAGGGCACAGGAGCCGAGGCCCCCCGGCGCATATCTTTCCGCAACATCACGACGAGGTCCCGATCATCAGGGACAACCCCCCACTGCGGGGATCCAACAGCAGGAGACACAGGAAGGGGGACACAGGTAGCAACTCCGGTGCCCCGCACAGCACCAACATCCACGGCGGGGGACGCCAGCTGAGCACCATACTCCCCCACCTCCTCCCAAGGCACACCACGAAGGGGAGACACACTCCGAGCCCGCCGCGAACGCTTCGAGACAGGCCGCACCACACCACGCCCAGCAGGCCCCTCCGCAGGCACGGCCACCATCGTTACATCCACACAGGCCACTCCCGCACCGTCCGAAGAGTCCACAGAGGCCACATCACCCACACTGTCTACATCATCCACGGAAACAGTCTCAGAACACCGACGTGCACGCTTCTGCAAAGGAATGGAAAGAGCAGAACTACAGTCGTTAACACACACAGGCACGGCAGGCACCTCACCTTGCCGAAGCACCCCCTCCAAAACGGCAGAACCCGCGTCCCCGGGAGCCGTTACCACATCCACAGGCGGGGGCGGGACATGAACCTCCACCGGGACACCCTGCACTACACGCAGCGCAGGCGACGCCCCGTCACCCTCACACACCGGCTCAACAACCCCAGGGGCCACAGCAGTCACCTGACGTGTCGCACGGGCCAGAGAACTCGCCTCAACAGGCGGAGCAGCAGACAGGCAGTCAGGCGCCTCAGGCACAGCACCCACACCGTCCGAACGCAACAGGGGCGGAAAATCCTCCGCACGAAAAACATGCACCCGACCAGTTGCTCCCACGTCGCACGCCGCAGCCAGATGACCCTCGTGACCACACCGATAACAGGTGCGCGGTTGACTCCGGTACAAGCAGCGGAGCATGTAACCCAACACGGACATCGACGACGGTACACTACACTTCAGCGACATCGTCAGGGTGCGGGAGCCGTCAAGCATACCAACACAGCGCCCGGCAACGACCTTATTCCATCGAACACTTAACACAGCCCCAAACCGTTCGAAACAGAAGGTTAAAAAGTCGTCCTGAAAGGGGGCACCATGCACCGTCACAAACGTCAAGGTGACACTGAGATTCACTAAAACGGAGCCAGCAGTATCAGGGAGAGGGTAAACACGCCCCTCACACCGCTCGAGAAACGCCTGAAAGGCAGCCTGGAGGCGGAACTTGACTACAGCACGGTGGCCCTGAAGCAGCTGGATGCCCACCAGGTCCGACAGCTCCACATGCAGCACGTCCACCAGGGCGACACCAACCAATGGATGGTCCACCGGCACCGTAAACGCCAGACCAGCTGACAGCGTCCTCGTCATTGGAGGGCGAGACGTCCCCATGGCTAAGCAAACGTCACCCTGTCAGTGGCAAACCACCACCAGCAGGGCAAACAAGCGATCACCCAACGTAAACACTAGCCAGAAGCGGAGAGACCTCAGGAACGTCCGACCTGGCCGGCGGTCACCACGCAACTCCCATTGATATTTCTGCTCCTCAGCAGTGCAGTTCAGTGGGCGTACACTATATTATCTGTTTCTAAAGTGTTGCCACTATTACAACATTGATACTGGACCGACAGCCTTGGGTACACTTTTATAAAAGTCTGTGCTGCTTTACTAGCCACTAAAACCTCCTATAGAAAACGTAATGTTCACTAGGTGGAAGTATGATATCCCTCGTGTATGCTCATAGAGATCAGTATGGAGGCGCACTTAAACACAATGATAAAATATGTGATATTTACTGACATAAGCTACATAATCACATATACAAGAAATAATAATACAGGAATGGACATAAAGTATAAATAATCTGCAGATCGGCGGCAACTCTACTCTCACAATCTCCGGCAACTCCATCAGCTGGGTAGATTTAAAAGGGGGTCTCAAACCCTCTCAATGAGGGGGCGCTCTGTCAATGACGACCATGACCTCTCCAACCACCATGTCATCCCAACCCGTTCTCGCAAATTTAATAAGTCAATATTGACTTATTAACTACGTGCATAGGTGATATACTAAACATAATAGATACCCTTAAAAAGATTCATAGAAAACACCAACCTTACCTAACCTTGTTAGTATCTTAAGATAAGCATCTTATTGCTTCGTAATTACAATTATTACTTAACCTATACCTATTATAGGTTAGGTAATAATTGTAATTACGAAGCAATAAGATGCTTATCTTAACATACTAAGTAGGTTAGGTAAGGTCGGTGTTTTCTATGAATGTTTTTAAGGGTATCTATTATGTTAAGTATGTCACCTATGCACATATTTAATAAGTCAATATTGACTTATTAAATTTGCGAGAACGGGTTGTGTCATCCACACACACTGTCCTCTTCAACAGCCCTGGACACAAGCTGCCTTACAGCATATCCTAGCACTAATGTATGTTATATAGAAACATGTATAGATATATATTGTGGCCCATCTAGCTTACTTATCAAAGGGGGAAATTGGGAGGGAAAATTTATCTACCCTCAACATTCCTGGCTCACGACGCCTGTGCCTCGAAGGTGTGAGGCTCCCACGGTACCTGAGTCGGTCCTTGATGATCCAGTACCCTGCTGCATGTCCTCAGGTGTCGTGAAGCCGCCGCGTCATCTCCATGCCACTCCCAGAGTTTCAGATATCCCAATCCTGGTTCAACAAGTGGGCACTGAGCAAATTACTGTATACACACACTCGTTCCTTCCACAAGGCTCCTCGTCCTAGGAACGGTGTCGTCCCTCCAACATCCTCAGTGAATGTGATTCAGTCACAACCAGGCCTGCCCGCCACACCGTCCATACCTTCGAACGTCAGGCGGCGCCCTCCGTCGTCGTCGCCGACCGATTCTTCAAGTTTTGGCACTTCTCTGCCCAATAAACTCGGTATCTTCTTGGTTCCCAGAAGCACAGGGTCTCCAATAACAATGGTGGGCTGCGATGGCTAGCTATAATCCACTGAGAAAGATTTCCAGAGCCTCCAATCCTCGAGAGCTGATCGATGCACGTCCTTCCGCTTTCACAATGAGGTCAACTCTGACGTTACCTCCGCCGGCGCCGCCAGGGGGCACTCGGTGAGGTCACGGCGGGCGCTGATTGGTCGCCTGTGACCTAATTCAGCCAATCCGAAGCCGGCTGGCGTAGTCCACAAAATGGCGGATTTACAGAAAAGGGCGCCATTTTGTTTATATCAAGGGTGCCACTTCCCCCTTTACCTACAAACTTATAAATGGAGATTTCTCATTTATCAGGGGGCCGATCTGGTCGCCACATATATCGACAGACTCCCTGCATCTCAAAGAATCAACAGGGCAAGCTGATATTACTCTTAAAGCGAGATTTGGAGAGAAATAAAAGAGGGGTTCCGTAACATAACCCTTCCCTTAAAATAAGAGTCATATTGACTGACCAGCACTGGAGAGGACAACCTAGGCTCTTGCTCCCTCCATTTCGAAAGTGTTACTCTTCCAGTTGGTGACCTATCTCTTACCAACTCGCCAGTCATTTGCATTCAAATACTTCCACCTTGCACAGGACCGAATGGGAATCCTCCTTCCGTGTCCACGAGTATGTTCCAGCGACTCGTTGGCACTGCTAGGTTCAGTGCATGTAGGGCCTCAACTGCGTCTTGCACTCTGAGGTACCCTTACACTTCCATCACGTCTGCGTCATATCAGCTTACTCCATGCTTCCTCTCAGGATCTCCTCTTCGCCATTCTCCTCTCTTCTCGGTTCCTCTTCTATTGTAAGTGAGTTGTCTCCTCACAGCGACACCTGTTACCTGTCCTCCATCCAGCAACTTCCTCTCTTCCACACTAGGCTTTGCGATGGCACAGTGCCCTTCTGGCTAGGCTGGTGCCTACCCTGGGTATACTTGTTCCCTGCTTTCTTCCCATCAACTCTTCCATACCATTCGTTCTACCGTTCTTGACGACCATTTTCATTCCTCCATGAGATTCTTTTCCCTGTAGACGTCTTCTTCGGTTCGTGATTGGGCTTATCCACCTCATTGTGGCTCACCCTGCCAAGGTGGTTCTTCTTGTATCTACTACTATTCATCTGGCAGGTGAGGGTGCACTGCGTCGTGGCTCTTCCACTCTGCCCCTCACCGCTGTTCGCTCATCCACTGAGCTTACCTTCATACTTTTATGTGGAGGGAGTGCGGGTTGCAGCACCTTCATCGCCCCAGGCGATTGTACAGCTGCTCCTCGCCACTCCTCCACACGCATCATTAGGCTTAACCGCAGGTCCTCGTCGGGTTTCTCCACGACCTCTCTGTTTTCGTTGTCGTCGTTACTATTTGTGCGGTCAGCTTCTTCACCACTACTTGAGTCAACCGGCACCTCACCTGGCAGAGTTGCACCGCTGCCAGAAACATAGGCACTCCTGGCCCAGTCGGGTTGTATCCTGATTCCACCGAGGTCGTTACCCAGCACCATCTGTACGTGCTCTTGGGGTAACTTAGGGGCTACAGCTACAATAGCATTCTCTATTCCATAGTCGGCAATCAGCTGTACCTCGTGAAACGGTAGACTGTATTCTTCCCCCACACTACGTATTCTCACCACTCCCACAGGTGAGTCCATAAAATCGTTGGGAATCGCTCCTGGCTATCATGCTTATGTCAGCACCCGTATCACGAAGCATTGCAATCTCCACTGGGTCTAATTTCCCAAACTTCACCGTGGCCCCGAAAACGAAGGGGGTGTTCACCCAACTTCATCTTCCAACTATTCACATTGGGTCCACTATAATATGCGGTATGAACAAATACTCTCTCCTCTTCTAACATCAATCCCATATTCCTCTGGTGCTCATCGCACTCACGGGCATAATGTCCTCTTACACCACAGTTGTAACATCGGCCGTCTCCCCTGAGCGACCACTTGCCCATTCCCCTGGGATTACCAACAGCAGACGTTCCCTGAGTCCTCCTTGGACTCCTTGTCGTCGGTTCCCGGGCAGCACCTCCTGCTCCCAAGCAAGGTCCAATTGGACAGCTTGGACAGCAAGCAAGGACAGCAAGGCAAGGTCAGCAAGGCAAGGACAGCAAGCAAGGACAAGCAAGGACAGCTTGGGTCTTTCACCCCGCGTCCCTCGAACTCTTCAACCGGTTTACTTCATTGGGCAAACTACTCTTGGGAGAATCCCCGCCCGTCCTCGCTCCTCCTGAATTCCTAAAGTTCCCTCCAGACCTGGTGTAAGGTGAGTATCTGGGCGGTCTCTCCCTTCTGAGATGCAGTGCCTCCTCCAGCATGTCGGCTTGGTCCGCTGCATCTTTCAGGTCCTTTATTCCTGCCTCCTTCACTCTGACCTTGAGTTCCGGATGGAGCATCGACATGAATTTTTCCATCACAATCAACTGTTTCAGCTCCTCCATCGTCTCTACCTCTACGGCCTTCAGCCATCGTAGAAACTTGCGCTCCATGTCCCGAGCAGTCGCAGCATATGACCTTCCCGATGCCCTTGTGCAATCCTGGAATCGTTTCCTGTAGACCTCCGGGGTTAGTCTATATGAGTGGAGCACCGCTTTCTTGATTGTGTCGTATATGGCGCACTCCTCGATGTCCAACATATTATAAACCTCTCTGGCCTCACCAGTCAATCTACTCTGCACTAATGCAGTCCAATCCTCCTCCTACCATTCCTTCAATGTTGCTATCCTCTCAAAATGGTCGAAGAAAGCCTCGGCCTCCTGAGGATCACAGGTGGGTAGATCGCGCTCCCAGGCCTTGAGGTCGTCCCGATGTGCAGGTATCAAGACTAGCCCACATTCAACGCACCTCAGCTCGACCTCCCTGTTCGTCTCTATCTCAGCTCGCCGCATTTGTAGCTAGGCTTCCCTGTCTTCTCTTTTCAGCCTCGCCTCTCTTCTTGTTTCAGTTGCCCCTCTCTATCTTGCTCCCCACACTGCAGCTGCGCTTCTCTATCTCGCTCCTCTCGCTGCAACTGCGCTTCTCTTTCCTCTCATTTCAGCTGCTCCTCTCTCTCTCACACTCTTCACGCCAAAGCTGCGCCTCTTTTTTTTCATTTCAGCTGCGCCTCTCTCTCACGCTCTTCACACTGCAGCTGCACCTCTTTCTCCGCACGTTGTAGCTGTGCTTCTCTCCTCTCGACGCAGTTGGGCCTCTAATTGCATTCGCATTATCTTCAGCTGCACGCTCTTCTGGCAACTATTGGAACCCCTGCTGCTTCCACATTCACTGCGAGTTCTGGCCACACTGGTAGGTGCTTGGGACGGCTCTACTTGGAACGGTTCGCCTTGGGACGGCCCTTCTTGGGACGACTCCTCTTCCGTCGTCTCCTCTCGAGCTGTGAGCTGTGCAATGATGACTGTCCTACGGTCCGCTACCTTAGTCGTCCTCAATCTGATCCCAAAGTGGTTTGCCACTTGTTGGAGCTGAGCTTTGGTACACCCCTCCACAATTTTCTCATCCCTCGTCTCAATAAATTTCTTTATTTTATCCTCCTCCATCTCAATGTTATTGAGTATACACGACAGCACAGACAAATTAGTGGGTGCTAATTTCACTGTTCCAGTCCTTTCGCTGGCTGGGTAACACTATCACTATTGTACGGACTTGGTTCTGTGACACAGAACTCAGAACCAAGTCCGTACAAGACATGATGGACTATGTGAACCAAAAATGTCAGGAGGCTGTAAGAAGGTTTGTCCCAGCCCGACAGGAAAAAACAGAGAAGCAAAAGAAGAATCCGTGGTTTAATAGGGAATGTATGAAATCAAAGGAGCTGAACAAAAGGGCATGTAGGAACTTCCGTAATAACAGAACACCTGAAAGTAGAGAGAGATACCAGAGAACCAGGAACGAGTATGTTAGTGTGAGAAGAGCAGCTGAGAAAAGGCATGAAAATGATATAGCTAATAAAGCCAAGACCGAACCAAAGCTACTACACAGTCACATCAGGAGGAAGACAACAGTGAAGGAACTGGTGATGAAACTTAGGATGGGCGAGGACAGGTACACAGAGAATGACAAAGACGTGTGTGAAGAATTCAACAAAAGGTTCCAGGAGGTCTTTACAATAGAACAGGGAGAAGTCACGGCGCTAGGAGAGGTGGCAGCAAACCAGGTGACCTTGGAAAGGTTCGAAATTACAAGAGATGAGGTCAAGAAGCGCCTATTGAAGCTGGACGTGAGAAAAGCTGTTGGGCCGGACGGAATCTCACTTGGGTATTGAAAGAGTGTGCAGGAGCACTTTGCTTGCCACTCTCCATAGTGTATAGTAGGTCACTGGAAATGGGAGACCTACCAGAAATATGGAAGACTGCTAATGTAGTCCCAATATACAAAAAAGGGTGACAGACAAGAGGCACTGAACTACAGGCCAGTGTCCTTAACTTGTATACCATGCAAGGTGATGGAGAAAATTGTGAGAAAAAACCTAGTAACACATCTGGAGAGAAGAGACTTCGTGACAACCCATCAACATGGGTTCAGGGAGAGTAAATCTTGCCTTACAGGCTTGATAGAATTCTACAATCAGGTGACAAAGATTAGGCAAGAAAGAGAAGGATGGGCGGACTGCATTTTTTTGTACTGTCGGAAAGCCTTTGACACAGTACCCCATAAAAGGTTGATGCATAAGCTGGAGAAACAGGCAGTAGTAACTGGTAGGGCGCTCCAGTGGATAAGGGAGCACCTAAGCAATAGGAAGCAGAGAGTTACAGTGAGGGGTGAAACCTCAGAATGGCGTGAAGTCACCAGTGGAGTCCCTCAGGGCTCTGTACTCGGACCTATCCTGTTTCTGATATACGTAAATGATCTCCCAGAGGGTATAGACTCATTCCTCTCAATGTTTGCTGACGTCGCCAAAATTATGAGAAGGATTAAGACAGAGGAGGACAGCTTGAGGGTTCAAGAAGACCTGGACAAGCTGCAGGAATGGTCGAACAAATGGTTGTTAGAGTTTAACCCAAGCAAATGTAATGTAATGAAGATAGGGGTAGGAAGCAGGAGACCAGACACAAGGTATCATTTGGGAGATGAAATACTTCAAGAGTCAGAGAGAGAGAAAGACCTGGGGGTTGATATCACGCCAGACCTGTCCCCTGAAGCTCATATCAAGAGGATAACATCAGCAGCATATGCCAGGTTGGCTAACATAAGAACGGCCTTTAGAAACTTGCGTAAGGAATCTTTCAGAACAGTATATACCACATATGTCAGACCAATCCCGGAGTATGCAGCTCCAGCATGGAGTCCATATCTAGTCAAGCATAAGACTAAACTGGAAAAGGTTCAAAGGTTTGCCACCAGACTAGTACCCGAGCTGAGAGGTATGAGCTATAAGGAGAGACTACGGGAATTAAACCTCACTTCGTTGGAATGCAGAAGAGTTATGGGGGACATGATCACCACATTCAAGATTCTCAAGGGAATCGACAGGGTTGATAAAGACAGGCTATTTAACACAAGGGATACACGCACTAGGGGACACAGGTGGAAACTGAGTGCCCAAATGAGCCACAGAGATATTAGAAAAAACTTTTTTAGTGTCAGAGTGGTTGACAAATGGAATGCATTAGGAAGTGATGTGGTGGAGGCTGACTCCATACACAGTTTCAAGTGTAGATATGATAGAGCCCAATAGGCTCAGGAACCTGTACACCTGTTGATTGACGGTTGAGAAGCGGGATCAAAGAGCCAGAGCTCAACCCCCGCAAGCATAACTAGGTGAGTACAACTAAGTGGGCGAGTACTATCACTGAGTTCACTGGCAACACTAATCATGACACTAGTAACACTGTATTGTAACCTGGCAACAATTTCTGTGAATTTTGGCACCACTGTACCATGACGAATGTATCCTGGAAATACTGCATTTCGACGAACATATCCTGGCAACACAGTACTTTGACGAACATATCCTGGCAAGGTCACCAATTCTTGTCACAGGTGGGGAGGGGGGGGGGGGCTGGGGCTCTGCTAGCAAGAGGGATGCTAGGGGCTCAGGAGACAAAGTAATCAGTCTCTTTGATTCCCGTAACTCACCGGAGTCACTTCGCCCCACATGAGAGGACGAATAGTACCCACCACCGCAGGTCTTCGCTCCCACCATTGGGGGTGCCACTGATTCACCCTGGGAGCCCTTCAGTCAACCACTGGCAAACTGCTATTAGAAATTCTGGCCTAGACCCACGGAGGAGTGAAGGAAGCCCCAGGCTTACCTTTTAGCAACACCTTCCCTGAGTTTTGTCTGCCAGACATAAAGTTGCAGGAATTCCTTTCCAGCCTGCCTTCTCTGTCTTTTACAACAAGGTCACCAGCTGGGTTGATATTTCTGCACCCCCAGCAGTACAGTTCAGTAGGTGTGCACTATATTATCTGTTTCCAAAGTGTTGCCACTATTACAATATTGATACTGGACCGACAGCCTAGGGTACATTTTTATAAAAGTAAGACACTAAGAACTCTTATAGAAAATGAAATGTTCACTAGGTGGGACTATGATATCCCTTGTGAATACTCCTAGAGATCAGTATGGAGGCACACTTAAACACAATAATAAAATATGTAATATTTACTGACATAAGCTACATGATCACATATACAAGTAATAATGATATAGGAATGAACATAAAGAATAAATAACCTAGAGAGCGTTGGTAACTCTTCTCTCACGACCTCCGGCAACTCCATCAACTGGGCAGATTTAAAAGAGAGTCTCGCACCTTCTCACAGAGGGGGCCAGTTTGTCAACGATGGCCATGACCTTTCCAACCGCAGCGTCGTTGGAAAGGTCTCTCAAACACACTCTCCTCTTCAACAGTCATGGACGCAAGTTGTCTTACAGCATATCCTAACACTAATGTATAATGTTATATAGAAACATGTATAGATAAATATTGTGGCCTATCTAGCCTACTAAACAAGAGGTAAGTGAGAGGGAAAATTTATCTATCTTCAACATTCCTGGCTCACGACGCCTGTCCCTCGAAGGTATGAGGATCCCACAGTTCCTGAGTTGGTCCTTGATGATCCAGTACCGTGCTGCATGTCCTCAGGTGTCGTGAAGCCGCCGCGTCATCTCCGAGCCACTCCTACAGTTTCAGATATCCCAATCCTGGTTCACCAGGTGGGCACTGAGCAAATTATTGTATACACACACTCGTTCCTTCCACAAGGCGTTGTTCCTCGTCCTAGGAACGATGTCGTCCCTCCAACATCCTCAGTGAATGTGATCCCAGTCACAGCCAGGCCTGCCCGCCCCACAGTCCAGACCCTCGAACGTCAGGCGGCGCTCCCCGACGTCGTCGCCGACCGATTCCTCAAGTTTTGGCTCTTCTCTGCCCAATAAACTCGGTTTCTCCTTGCTTCCCAGAAGCACAGGGTCTCCAATATCAATGGTGGGCTACAATGGCTAGCTATAATCCACTGAGAAAGACTTCCAGAGTCTCCAATCCTCGAGAGCTGATTGATGCACGTCCTTCCGCTTTCACAGTGAGGTCAACTCTGACGTTACCTCCGCAGGCGCCGCCAGGGGGCTCTCGGTGACGTCACGGAAGGCGCTGATTGGTCGCTCATGGCACGTCACCTAAGTCAGACAATGCGCAGCCGGCTGATGTCGTCCACAAAATGGCGGATTTGCAGGCAGGGGGCGCCATTTTGTTTGTATCAAGTGCACCACTTCCTCTTTTACCTACAAACTTATAAATGCAAATTTCTCCATTATCAGGCGACCGATCTGGTGGCCACATATATAAACAGACTCCCTGCATCTCAGAAAATCAGCAGGGTAAGCTGATATGACTCTTAAAGCTGGATTTGGAGAGTAATAGAAGGGGCTCCGTAACATTTGATATGTATATGTATTTCTGTACATGAATGTATATATATGTACATGTGAATAACATTAATAAACACTTTCGCGCGCCCAAGTGCACCCGGCGAACCAGGAAAAAAGTTAGCGCAATGTGCTCTCTGCGTTTGCGGGCGATCTTGCGGAAAAACTGGAAAGTGTATACTCTTTTCACTGTCCTGATCTTAATTTTCGATGTACAGATTTCATTTTTTTACCAATGTGTTCGCAATAGAATGTTCTACAAAAACATATGTATAAAGTATCACCAAACTGTGATTTAAATCACTACCAATAAAGAAAATACGTGGATCACTAGCCATGAGCTTGTGTGTTAGCTCCAAAATGCGAAGAGATGTTTCCATTCTTTTCAGGATTGTCAACTCCACACTTGTTCTACCGCGTTAAATTTGGTATCTTTACGATCGCAATAAAATCCCCTACACGGACATATGCACATAAATGAAGAATGATGATCGAGGCCCACCCGCTAGAGTGTAGGAAGTGGGCGAAGTGTTATCTGTTACGTACATAGGCGATCTACAATAGTTTTACCACGAAGATGCAAGACAATTCCGTTCTCCCAAACAGGCTATGTTGCTACTAAAAAAAACGTAAATTTTATGGCAAACATGTTGATACTATCCCCAAGTCGATCGGATAAGAATTGAGTTTTATAGAAATATTTGTTCGTCGGACATAAAAAAGATGTCCAACACTAACACACGGTAGGCGTCAAGTGACCCCCGACAGACTCGCTCTTGTGTCCACGGCTCACGAAAGTGATAATTAATAATTGTGTACCTAGCTTCGAAAGATTGTCACTTGTTTAGCTAAACTTTCTATGGGGTTCAGTTCCTGAACCGATTATGTGCCTCTGTAACACTTTGCACCACCGCCTACGAGATGGGTATGGGGTGCATAATAAAGATATGAAATGAAAAATGTAATGAAAGTGTGGGGAAATAGGAGAAAAGTTACGCAAAAACTATCATATATAATGAGTTTTACTAGAAGGGTTGCGATGATCAAGGAACTTAGAGATATAAATTAGGAAACCTTTATTGACACACATACATTCAATTTATTTGTAAGAAATAAAAAAGAATACTAAGCTGGAATATAAATATATTATTTGGCAAAAATAAACATGAACTTTTTGGTGACATAACAGTTTTCCAACCATTTTTTATTGCAATCAAGTATTAATAAATAATTAAAAAATTAATCAATAGTTCAAAACTGGGATACTCTCGGACGTAAGTTCGAATCCTCGTCACAACCCTTGTGGATTTGTTCATTTGATGCATCACACTATTGTGATTTCTGTATGTTCTGCCTACTTTTGTTTCTTGCCGGCACCGGAAATCGAATCCGGGCCACAAGATTATGTGTCCAGCGTGCTATCCACACAGCCACCGGCGCCCCACACACCAGTGTGTGCTACTAGTTTCATTGCATTGCAACTGCTATTGCAGGGGATGGCTGCAAAGAGCGTAGAGTAACTAGAGGAGGTTACTGGAGGCATCTCCTAACCTATCTTCTTGTTGTTGCATTAGTGATTATAGATTATTATGTTTGCTTGCGTGATTGCATCCTCTGTGAACACTCAGTATGTTCAAGTTAGTTCATTTATGCAGCACAATGCGATTGCAGGAAGAATCCTGTAGTCATACAGGCTGGTGTCTAGCTTTCGTAATGGTGTCACAGGAAAGATTTCGAGAAACGTCAGTGATATTTTTAGTTGTTGTAGTAGTTAGTTCTTTGTTGAATAAACTGTGTTATTATGTTGAAATGTGCTGTCTTTCATTAGTGACTCCTTATCATCCTTAAATGCTCTCAATTCTTTAAGACATAACTGTAACATGCTCGTGTCCGAAGCTAGACACAAATACAACAAAATTATTAAGGATGGTAACAGAGTCCATTTCATGTGGTCTCTATCTCATGTTGGCCTCCGAATGCATGATAGAGCTGATAAGTTAGCCAAAGAATCTGCCTTTAAAGGAGCCGTTGAGTGTAACCTTGGATTGTCAATGAGCAATCTGAGAGCAGCAGTACACCGAGAACTTCAACAAGATCTTGTAGATCTGAGGCAAAGTGAAATTGACACCAGTAATTCCATCTATCATCATACTATCATGCAAGAGGAGCCACACATCTATGGATCATCCAATAAAATCAGCAGACTTCTAGATGTTGCTACTGCTCGGCTTAGACTCGGTTACAAGTATCTCTGGGAATTCTCATTATCTGCTGATGTAGACCTGACCAAATGTAAACTGTGTCAACAAAATTATTCGCACACCCTCCGTCACTATGTGATGGAGTGCGAAAAGATACGTGAATTTAGAAACAATTCTATAACCAATGTTCCAGCGATATGTAAATATTTCATTCAAAATGATCTGCTACCAGAAATGTTAGCCAAATATCCCCAGTTTGCTAACTGTAGGTAGTAACTGAGTGATTGTAACCTGTCCACCGCTGCCCACTGGATGGGGGCGGTGTGCAGGACAAACATATAAATTGTGACACTAGCTCTCCACATATGTCAACTGCTTAATTTAGAACCTGTACTTGAGGTCGATCTCGAACCCATTGTTGATGTGACGACTTATATTAAAGTTTGTAACTAGCTCATCAAGATTGTAACTTGCTTAGCTAAATGAATTGTGGGGTTCAGTCCCTGAGCCCATTATGTGCCTCTGTAACCCTTTCCACTACCGCCCACAAGATGGGTATGGGGTGCATAATAAATGAACTAAACTAACTTTCGTTATACCCCACACTTTATTAATTTACATATGTTCTGCCATGTTGCCTGAAATTATTTTTGCTATTCATTTGAGACTGCCTCTTGAGCTTAGAGCTGAATTTATAGCACCACACAACAAAATAAAAATGTTGTGAGAATCCGTGACCTACTTGTTAGATTCGCTCCAGCGATTTACGAAAGTCAACAGCTTAGTGAAAGGGATCTCAAACTTTTGAGGTCTCGGCGTTTGCTCGCACCTAGTAATTTTTTCTATGGTGTCAAGAGTGGGGAATGAGCTGCTTACTACACTTGTCGTGTTAGTTAAGCAGGTCGTTCCTCAGGAGGCCCATCTAGACTTTCAGTTTAAAGTTGACAGATGTAATACTAGAAACTCATGATGAAAAATCACACAATCTACCTTCGAACCAGGTCGGACGGAAAACTCTTCAACCTCGTCAGGCTAAGAGCCAAGAGAAAGGTTCAGCTGAGGAGTCTGCACGACTTCCTTTTTGCTGACGACGCAGCAGTCACTCGGCTGAAGACTTCTAACGGCTCATAAACTGCTTCAGCAAGGCTGGTCAGGCATTTGGATTCACCATCAGCCTGAAGAAAACTCAGGTCATGGGACAGGGAGTGGACTCCCTACTTGACATCGGCATCTCCGATTACAATATATTCGTGTACCTGGGCTCCACAATCTCTGACTTCCTCTCTCGACACAGAGCTAAACAAACGCATCGATAAGGCATCTACAACCATGTCCAGACTGACGAAGAGAGTGTGGACCAACAATAAGCTGACTGCGTATACAAGGTTTACAGAGCCTGTGTCCTGAGCACTGTCCTATATAGCAGTGATTCTTGGACACTGCTCTCACCAGGAAAGAAAGCTGAACGTCTAACACATGTGATGCCTCTGACACATCTTGAGCATCACCTGACAGAGAAAGGTGAAAAACAACAGCGTCCTGGGGAGAGCTAGAATCACCAGCATGTACACAATGCTAAAGCAGAGACCAATGCGCTGACTAGGGCACGTGGTGCGAAAGGGCTATGGCAGGATCCCTAAGGATCTCCTGTACGGAGAGCTGACACTGGGAAAACGTCCAACAGGAAAACCTCAGCTGCGGTACAAAGACGTATGCAAGAGGGGCCTGAAAGCCGTGGATGTCGCTCTTGCCACGTGAGAAACACTGGCCGCATACCGATCTGCCTTGAGGCAGTCTGTTCAAAAAGGTCTCTCCAGGTTCGAGGAGTCATTCGGAGGCAAAGAGACACAGAAGGAAAACCAGGAGTCAGGAACATACACCAGAATCAGACTTCGTTTGTGCTCAGTGTGGGATGGATTGCCATTCTCGTGTTGGCTTCATCAGTTACACCAGATGCTGCACCAGGGTTGACAACCAGAGCGCAACTTTATAGTCTTCCGAGACTGAAGGATGCCTACTACTACTGAGATATAATTAGGTCTTGATTACTCTTTGTCTTAAAAAGTATATCAACTTTACTCGCAAATGTAACTTGCTGCAACCAATTTCAAAATGAATAAACGATTTGTGTGTGATGCCACATCGCCTGCCTCACGAACCAAATACCAATACATAAAATGTTATATAATATACATTAAAGGTTAATAAACTCTGAAGCACAAAAGTATCATGTGTTGTGCCATATTTTGATTTGTGACCACCCTTGGCCACAAACCAAAATATATTAATTTTTATTTATTGTGCTAAGATATTTTCCTTTAGATGGCTGAGAGAATTATGTAAACAAGTGAGTGGTGTTTAGTCCAATGAGATTGGTCTTGGAATTCGACGGCCTGACGTCAGAGGGGGGGGGGGGCAGTTGTGCTCTACTATTGCTCCCCAGTGAGAGTGGCGCCCTAGCTTTGGTGGGCGACAGACGTGTTGCCTCGGCGCTCCGGCAGTTGGTGATTGTTTGCCAGTTTGGCCGGTTGGGGGCAGGTATGTCTCTGCTCGCCTGTGCTGACGTAGAGCCACGATGGGGGGTCCCTCTACCCCCTGTCGTCCGGGCTCAATCTGTGGGCCTCGAATTCTCTGTGCGGGCTGGTTACCCGGAGATTGTGCTAGCATGTGATTTGTTTTCTGTCCCTGTGATAGCCATTTATGGGGTCGAGTTGGTGACGGCCGTAGGGCGATAGTGAAGTTCACAGACGAGTTGGCGTATCGCGACTTTCTTCGTCGATACAAGGGGCGGACATTACCCCTGCAGGATGGTGCGGGCACTGTGACCCTCTCTGATCGGAGTGGTGCCCTCACTTACGTCAGTGTGCATGGGGCTCCCTTGGAGTTTCCGGAGGGTCTGCTACGGCGGTACTTCGGCCGGTTTGGCGCAGTGGTTAGTGTGCAGGTAAACGTGGTGTCTTCCAGTCCACTTAAGGTTGAGGACTAACATTCGAACCCTGGGCATGAGACTCCAGGCAGATATTCCGTCCTCTGTGCGCCTTATGGTTTACAACGTTCGGGTGTTTTACGCCTGCTAGCCTTGGACGTGTTATCGTTGTAGCCTTTTGGGCCATCAGGCTGCTGACTGTTCTGCGCCTGCCATTGTGCCAGTGAATCTATTCAGTGAGGAGAATTTTCCGCCGCTTCCTTTGGGGGAAGATTCGGTGGATGTGGATGTCTCTTCTGCCGTGGATGTGCCTCCCTGTGTCGGCTGTTGCCCTGCCTGTTGCGCCCCCTGTTGTTGTCGCCTCTCCTCCGGAGGTTGTATCCTCGCCTGGTGATCGTCCTACTCTAGCTGGTGTCCCTGGGCTTCTTCCGACTGCCGTCTGCTCGGACCCCCCATCTTCCAGTTCTTCCTCTGCTGCGTCTGTTCCGGTCCCTGCGCCCTCACCGTCTGTTCCAGCTGTGCTGGGTGCTGGGGTGGATGCAGTGCTTCCTCCTGTGCCTGGCTGGTGCCCCATGTGGTTGAGGATGCTGCCGTACTGCGATTGTGCATCGCTTTGCCCGGCTTGTGTTGCGCGTGTCGCTGAGTCAGCCTCCGGGTCTGATGATGTGCGGCCAGAGCCTAAGCGTTCCCGGCGTTCTTCTTATGAATGGGCTGGCGTTGGCGACTTCGACGATTGTGATCCTTCCGGTTACGGCGGGGGGGGGGGGGGAGCTCCGGTTGTGGTGCATACTACGGTGGTGGCAGAGGTGCACTTGCCTGAGGATGCCGGTGCCGGTGTTTCGGCCTCCACTTCTGGTATGGTGTCCGCGGATCCTACTTCAGGTGCGTTGACTGCGTCGGATGGCTCCTGTTCTTCGTGGGGGGTGGTTCCCCCTACTGAAGTTCGTGGTGAGTGGAGTGGCCTGGTAGTGGTGTTGAGAAAAGATGCTCGCTCTGGGGGTTCTGTGAACCCTTCCTCGTTCCCCGTTTCCTCGGCAGCGGTCTTTCCGCCTCTTCCGTCTCCGGCCGTCTCTTCCGTGTCTCCTGCGGTGTCAGTGAAGGTGCTAACGTCTCATTCACCGCTCCCTGCTCCTGTGCGTACGACGGCGAGGCAATCTTGGCAACCCTCGTCCGCATCTTCGGTGTCGTCTGCTTCCTCGCAGGGCATGGTTGGCGCTCCCTGGCCTCGTCATGTGACTTGCGTCAGTGACCTTAAGCGTTGGCTGTTGCCGCCTGATCTGGATGTTCCTGAGTTTATGATACCCCCTCGGATGCGGGGGATCCGTGACCCTTCCGACCTTGAGGATTTGATTTGAGAGGCTTATAAGAAGAAGTATCCTTACGATTTTTTCCCTGAAAAGTACGCTTCTGCCTCTTGAGGACTGTGTTCCTCGCATATGATTTCATTGTATTTTGTGTATTGCGACGGTGTTACCCCCCTTTATATTTCTTCCACGCCAGCTGTAAGAGTCATATCCACTTTACCCGCGCGTTCTCTACGTTGCGGGCAACAATTTGACATGTGTGGGAGCGGGTAGTGTTCTCACGTTGGCGAGAAATTCGTAAAAGAAGAGTATTTTGGCCTGTGGTTTAGGCCCTTAAGGACGCCAATATGGCGCCGGTCCCTCCGTTCTCCCGCCAAAACTGTATGACGTCAGTGGCACCAGATTGGTCACGAACAGTGACGTGGCACATGGAGCCAATGAAAACCGCCCCTGGCAAGTATGACATCACGAGAGCAAGGGGGTCCGGAGATCGCGCCTCTGTGGCGCCACCAGTTTGACACGACACATTGACGAGGTCGGACGTGCGAAAGTTGGTCCTGTCAGTTTGACAGTTGTACCCCGCTCCCGTGGATTTTACGCGTCACCCATAGTCTGCAAGTACGCTGTGAGGTCTTCCTTCGTTCATGTGTTGGACCGAAGAGGGAATCGACGGAATATTGAGCAACAAGTGCTCCAGGGACAGGTGCTTTGCAAGAAGAGGTGAAGTATGTGCAGTGACGTATGTGATGTCTGAGGCAGTTCACCCATCTAGTGACGATGTAGCGGCTGGGCCAATCCACCGGGAAACAGTGAAAGAAGAAAACTAATTGGGAATCAGGACGACTGCAGCCGAGAAGTAGGACTGCAGACATAGTTGCGAGGAGAAGTCGACGGCCAGGAGACCGAGTCCAACCCTGCAAGAAGCTGTGGAGGAGCACGGACCTGCGGAGGACAGAGCACGGTGATAACACGTTTATTTTGGGATGTTGATTGGGTTCCTGGAGAGAGCATCAGTGTGTGTGTGGGGGCGTTCCATACAACGAGTCGAGAGCCGAGACCAGGAGCTGCAATTCAACTCTCACCGGAGGGCGAGTCCACATCATTGAGGTGGAAGTAGGTGATTCTAGTTTCCCTCCCAATTCCCCTTTAGTCAGTTATATTTAGCCAGAGTATCTTATATGTCGTGAGCAAGGCTCACCAATGTCTATGTCACGGTGGGACACAGTTGTGAAGAGTGAGGCTGTTAATAGCTCTCACGGAATATATATTTGTGGTGTGTGAGAGCACCTTTGACCATAGAAGGGATTGCTGTGTCATGGACAATTTCTTTCATGTGACATTAATAGTATAACTTATGCCTGAGAATATATATATATAAGTGTACCAGTTATTGGTGTTAATATGTGCCCAGTATTATCTTATTATTATTGATATTGATGAATTGATCGATATATATATGTGCTGGAGTGTTGGGTAAGATTTTCATGTGTACAGTAATATTCTGTGTTATCGACTCCGAAAGGAATTACTGAGTCTAAGGACAGTACCGTGGTTAATTGCATTCATTGTCATTATTATGATCTGCCGTGAATAACGCCTTCACAGTGAGATATCGTGTTTATTGCTGTAGAAACGATTTATTGAGCTTGAGACCAGTGAAGTGACTCATTGCGTTCTATTGTCATTATAGCAAATATTGTGTTGATTGCAAATATAGTGATTACTGTCAATTTAAACAAACAGGCACATAACGCCAAGAAACAAGTACAGAAGCATTCACACAGTGAGGGGGGCCGCTCAGCTGATATTGACAGGAGGGGGAGTGTTGCCCTCTTGATGAGTTCCAGTTTTATGAAGAGTGAGTGACTTACTGCCGTGTACTTGTTGCTTCATTGTTGATATACTACCGTGTGTGTTTTAAGTAAAATACAAAACTACCTTCCCGTTTGTATTATCCCTCCATATCTTGTTGCTATAGAACAGTTGGAAAGAGTGAGAGTGATAGAGATACATACCTGCCTGTGACCAGTTTTAACGAGTGAGCTTTCTGCCACTAGTACCACAATCCCATAATACCACTGACATGTTACTGGACACGGGAAACACCAGTTGGCGACCTTGCAGTTAGTAGTAGAGCCCTTATCGGGGCAGGCACACGGTTGGGAGAGCACAAACTGTGTTCTCACTCGTCTTTGGCTTTAAGGCCAGCTGGAGATCGACTGGGATACTCTCCTGGCGAACAGTGGCGCTGCGAGGATTGAGTGAAGACCCGCAGGGCTACGGTGAGTAACAGTTGTCGCTAACACTACTGGATGGTGTCTATGTAGAGAGAGAGACACCCCGACGTTGGCGACCGTTGACAGGATATTAAGTACGATCATTTATACTTATTCTTACAACTAAGGTAATCCCCGACATTGGCGATCCTGCCAAGATTTCGGAATTAAGTTCTTGTACACCGTTACTCACTTACGACGTTCCCCGACAGTATCCTTTTGTGTGCGTGGCTGTGGGGTGCGGATTGGGTGTGTGTGTGTGTGGGTGGGGTGGGTTATGCTTCCCGGTTCCTGCGTGCTCCGGTTTGTGTTGTGGGTTTCTTTGTATGGCTTGTTTGTGGGTGTGCGGTTCCTGTGCGTTTGTGTGAACGGTTGTGGACGTCGTGTGCGCTTGTTTATGTCATGTAGCGTGCTCTTCAGGCTGTTGGCGTGTTCCGGCCAAGGTTTCTGCTCTTTGTTATGTTTTGCCATTATGTTTTGCCTCCAGTTTGTTATGGGAGGTCTATTTCTTTTATTGTTTTTATCTTTATTATTGTATGTTTATCGTTTTGTGTTGGTGCCTCTCCATCTGTGTTTGAGGTGTTGGTAGGCTTGTTATGTGTGTGTGTTGTTTTGGTGTTTCCCCTATGCTTATCTTCCGCTGTGCTTATCTTTTTGTTGTGTTTTGTGTATGCGCTTTTGTGTGTTTTGTGGTCAGCCCTTCTGGCTGGTCTTCTCATGATTTGTTCCTTTGTCTGTGTACAAATGTGTGCTTTGTACTTTGTGCTTGTGTTCTATGTTATATTTGTTTATGCTTTTATTGTAACTTATACACGTGCTTGCATGTAAAAATTAAAATAAAAAAAAATAAAAAAAATTGCTCCCCAGTTGGCGTGCATGTACTTTGATATATACTTGTGTTTTGTTTATAGCTAGAATTATGGAAAATTACTGTCTGATATGTAAGTGTGGTAAAGCTCATAAAGGAGCGTGTCGAGTTCATGTAACCTGATGAATTTCAGTCATTGTCAGTGGAATATTATTATGACATGACATACATTGTTTATTTGTACACTTCCATAGATTACACTGGTGTTTTCTCTTTATTTAATGGTTGTTTTATTGAATGAGCTTCCCTTAGTTAAGTATATATGTGGAAACAGGCTGATAAGAAGTTGAGGCAGCCTTAAGAAACACGAGCCTTAACAAGTGAAAGGGATAACAGTTTGTGAGAAGTACAGCATTGGCTGTATACAACTTTCCTTGAGTGTGTGTGTGTTGCGTGTTTGATGAGTGTGTAATATAAACGTTTTGTTTCATACATTTCTGTTTTTACTTGCTTGTCATGCCAGATGT
Organism: Procambarus clarkii; assembly: GCF_040958095.1. Lineage (NCBI taxonomy): Eukaryota > Metazoa > Arthropoda > Malacostraca > Decapoda > Cambaridae > Procambarus > Procambarus clarkii. Next base: position 7,529,324 of record NC_091237.1, on the reverse strand, counting down.
TATGATGTGTTTTGTTCTTCTCTCCTGTTTATTCAGTGCTATGATTAGGTGTGTGCTGCTGTAAGTACGTTTCTGGTTGGTCTGTTCTGAGTGTTTGTTCTGACACTTTTAAATTTCTTTGTACACATGTTTGTTATCTCATCAAAAAATATAAACAATCAGCTGTGGAGAGAAGTTTTGAGAAATTATTACCACAATTTAAATGGACAGAGTTAGACCAATCACTTTGTGACCGCTTTCTATGGCTGATAACCAAAAGATAAACTTATCAGTGGATGAAGGCATTATCTAGCAGGAGGTTGGTGTGCCAGGTAACCAGGACAGCAGGTAGACAAGGTGGCAGGTAGCCAGGACAGCAAATAGACAAGATTGCAGGTAGCCAGGATGGCAAGTAGACAAGGTGGCAGGTAGCCAGTGTAACAGTGCCAGTATTTTGCACTCTTTCATGGATAATTGTGAGTTGTAATTGTGTGTGTGTGTGTGTGTGTGTGTGTGTGCTTGTGTGTGTGTGTTTTTGAGGAGCGAGATGGTAGTGGAAGAGCGAGCCAGCACAGCTTGTGGTGACGACAGTCACCACAACAAGGAAGCCCTTGTTATGGTTTGCCAGAGTACCCACCCCTGGCTTGGCCAGCGAGGTGTTTTGGGTAGGTTTTTTTATTGACATGTAAAAAAACAAAGTACAAAAACAGGGAACAATTACAAAATAACAGATAAATACAAACAATCGTGCTAATACATGAAATAAAACAAACACCAGAAAAACAGACATAAAATACAAACAAAAGGTCACAGGAAAACACACAGGACACAAACCAAGAAACCCACAAACACCATGGGACATAAGACGCATACAATACACAACAAATAAATTACATAAATACAATAACAGAAATGTACAAGAAAAAATACCCAAAAGTTACAACAAATGAACAGGAAATCCCAAAACTACACATAAGAACATAAATAGCATAAAATATGTACAAAGAATAAAGCAAGTTCAAGGACAAAGAAATAAACACACACACACCTAAGGCAAGAAACACAAGGCATTAATAACAAAAAACAGAACCACACAGGGAACTGAAAATACAGAAAAACAAAAAGCACAAAAACATGCAAACGACCAAAAGGCCGTAAGGACACATATACATAAAATAAACGATCACCACATGAAACACACCACTACAGCAGCTCAATTGTATAACCAGCCACACATAAGACACACAAAGCTGCAAGTATAGACCCACACCCAACCACACAGCCAATCACACAGAACACCCAAAAGTCAAAGAGGAGGATATTTCTCAGGGTACGTATACTGCGGATACCTCTGCTTATAAGCCTCCCATACCAAATACTCCAGTTATGTAAGGGCACGGCCCTCACGAACTCGCGGGTGCTCTATATATTCGGGGATCACCACATCCGGCGGAAGCGGGCGCCATCGACTCGTCACGGAAGGCAGGGGCATCGCCGCCAAAGAAGCAGGAGATACCGGAACAGCGGGCAGGGGCCGCGCATCAGGCCCCACATGAGGGCGCGCACTTCGTTCTACCCCGGGCATCGCACCGAGCCCCACGGAGGGTGGCACCGCAGGCGCCTCAGGGCCTCCGCCAATCGGAACAGGAGCAGAGTCACCCCATCGCACATCCTTCGACAACACCACGACGAGGTCGCGGTCACCAGGGGCAACCGCCCACTGAGGAGAGCCACCAGCAGGGGGTACAGTGTCCAACACAGCATGCACCACAGGAGTCAGCACAACATCGCCCACAGCATCATCATCCATGGTATCACGCTCTTCTGCCCACGTCTGGCGAGGTGACGCATCCCGAGCCGAACGACGATGCTTAGAAATAGGCCGTTGATCATCGGAACTGTCACCCCCTACAAGCGGTGCCCCAGAAGAAACATCGGCAGGCGGCCCCAAAGCCGGGGCAGCACGACCACGCAGAACAGGAGCCTCAACGACACGGGGCAAAAAGTCACTACCATCCAAGGAGACCGGATTCGGAGAAGGAAGAGACACAGCAGGCGGAAGGGTAGAGACACAGCTCCAGCACACGGGAGGCATCCAGCGAGGGCGACGGAACCGGCAGAGAAGAAGAGGCACACGTCGACGAGGAAACTGCCAGAGGCGACGAAGCAGAGGGCGTGGTCGGAGTCACACACACCACCGCCCCGACAGCCCCTGGAAACACACGTTCGTCTGCAGGAGATGCAGGCACCACCCCTACAGCATCATCCAAGGCCACCACGGAAGCAACTGGATGCGGATGCACCTCCGCATCCACCGAACAGCAAAGGTCCGAAGCAGGTGCCCATAGGTCCCCAGAGCTCACCGGTGGGGTAGACAGACCAGGGCCAGACGGAGCAACAGCTGAAACCGCCGCAGGAACCACACCATGTACGTGCACAGAGTGAGGATCGACTGGGAAGACCGAAGGGACTTCAGCACGAGGAACGTCGCAACTGGCCGCTACGTGGCCCTCAGCACCACACCGGAAACATGTGCAGGTTTGACCTTGATAAAAGATCCGCATAGAAAGCCAACGAAACGAAACCCTGGAAGGAATAGGGCTCATGATCCGCATGACGAGCATGCGTTCACCCAGCTGGACCCTTTTCAGCCGGCCCGCACTCAAAACGTTGAACCGGTGCTTCACCACTGCACCAAACCGCATAAACAACGACATGAGTTCCGCCTCGGGGAAGGTCACCGGCACGCTGTGAACACTCACAAACGTCAAGGGGCCCCCAGGGATCCGAGATCTCCACAGACACAGCCGAAGCCGGAATAGGAAGCGAGCGTGCATCCCAGCGAGCCACAAATTCCTGGTAAACAGGTAACGTGGCAAACGACACCGCAACACGGGTAGGTGATATCTTCTCTAGTCCCAGGAGATCGGAGACGTCGACACGGAGCACGTCCCGGAGAGCAATCTCTACAATGGGCCAGTCCACAGCAGCAGAAAAATCCATCCGTATAATATCCACCCGTTGAATACGGCTACCACCAGCCGCTTCCATACCTCCAGGCGGAGCCCCGACTAGCAGGTGCTCCACACCTCCCACAGCAAACCACCACTCAGCAACGGCAAACGACCACAAGGAAGCCCTTGTTATGGTTTGCCAGAGTATCCACCCATGGCTCGGCCAGCGAGGTGTTTCGGCCAGTTAGAGACCAGCTTGCATAGAGGGTAGGTGACCAGCCAACTTTCCCCCGATTTTCACCCTGGTAGGTGCCAGTCACCATCAGGGTGCATCCATCTGAGTTGAGAAGGTGAGAGTTCAGTTATGCATTGTCTTAAACCAGAAGTGTGTCTTAGTGGTTACAAGCTAGTGGAGTCTGAACCATTTAGCCATGTATGGTGTGGGCGTGTATGGAGTGGGTGATTGTCTATACACTGGCAGACACAAATACTTGGAAGAGGTGCATGGATGCCTCGTTCTTTCTCCAACATTTTACTCCTTGCCTCCGCTAGTGGCTCCCTCGCCCCTAGCTCCCTGATTCATGGATCCCTGAATTCTGGTTCCCAGACTCCTGTCTTACTGACTACTGGCATACTAACATCTGGCTCCCAGACTCCTCTCCTTCTGACTACTGGCATACTAACATCTGGCTTCCAGACTCCTCTCCTTCTGACTACTGGCATACTAACATCTGGCTCCCAGACTCCTGTCCTCCTGACTACTGGCATACTAACATCTGGCTCCCAGACTTCTGTCCTCCTGACTACTGACATACTAACATCTGGCTCCCAGACTCCTGTCCTCCTGACTACTGGCATACTAACATCTGGCTCCCAGACTCCTCTCCTTCTGACTACTGGCATACTAACATCTGGCTCCCAGACTTCAGTCCTCCTGACTACTAGCATACTAACATCTGGCTTCCAGACTCCTGTCCTCCTGACTACTGGCATACTAACATCTGGCTCCCAGACTCCTCTCCTTCTGACTACTGGCATACTAACATCTGGCTCCCAGACTTCAGTCCTCCTGACTACTAGCATACTAACATCTGGCTTCCAGACTCCTGTCCTCCTGACTACTGGTATACTAACATCTGGCTCCCAGACGCGTGTCCTCCTGATTACTGGTATACTAACATCTAACTCCCAGACTTCTGTCCTCCTTACTGCTGAAAAACTAACATCTGGCTCCCAGACTCCTCTCCTCCTGACTACTGGTATACTAACATCTGGCTTCCTGATACCCTCACTCTCTAGCGCACCGGCTCCTTTACTACTTGCTTAATAACTCTTGGTTTCCTAACTTTTGGCTTAGTAGCTAAAACCTAAAACCTCCGAACCCATAACTTCTTAACACCGCTGATCGTCTAGTTCCCAAAAACTTCTAATCACACAACTATCTCTGATCGATTAACTGCCTGAAGAGTCTGATCTCGTAGCTCCATAGAAGCCTGTAATTCGTAAAAATCCTAATTCAGCTTTTTTTTAATGATACTTGGGCCGATAACTTATCGGCCCGAGACATCGCTGCATATTACTGTATTAGGATAAAACCAAAATATGGTAAAAAATACTTGGGTCTTTCAAGAGGATGTTTCAAGGGGGTCTTATAGGACAGTATTTCTCGAGATGTTCTGGCTGTCGGCTAATGTGGTTTAAGTTAATTATTTGTTTTAAAAGCAAGTGGACTATATATATAATTATTTGTTTCACTCAATTTCCACAGTAGGGAGGGCAGTTATGTTTTATGTTAATTAAATTTCAATTTTCTAGTTTTTTAAATAAACATTTTGTTTGATTTAATCATTAATTTTATATACTTTATTTATCTGATAAAACCCAAGATTATTTAAACGGTTAGTTAGTAAAGTAATAAACAGATTCACTGTTCAGGCAGCCCGTCCTCCTAAGGTTTCCCATCGTCAGTAAAATGGAAAATTTATAGTGTCCTCTCCTAACCTACCAGAGGAACCAAAAAGAAAACGGAACAGTGCGTCACTTTCGCGAGCCGCTTCCATTTTCTACGACAACTTTTGGCCTTATGTAACGCATACGAGCGAAAAGCAACGTTTTTTGTAAGAAGACAGGTTGGAACGGAGATCCATAGCCCAGAGCAAACATTGAGTATCATGATCTGTAGACGAGCGTCGTCCGTGTGTACGTGTGTAAAATATGACTGCCTCCCTCAAGACTTGTCACTTTTGGAACCACCCGTCTCCTACCGCCAGTTTCTTTATTAGATTTAAATTATTTATGTGTGATTAAATTCATGATTCATTATTAGTGGAATTCAAGAGTTGCCACTCACTTTTTGTTTTATTCGTTTCCTACCCCATAGTCAAACAAAGCTGACAAAAAAGTCAGACACCACGCACTTCTCAATGTGAAGTGCACCTTGACTCACTGCATGTATTTCTAAACTGACCAGAATATTATACTCTAAGGGTATTTGGAGGTTCAGTTAGTGTTAGGTGTGGGTCGGAGCTGAGTTTGTTGAACATGGACTTGTAGAGCCACAGCGAGTATAGATATTTTCGGCGTAAATATCCAATATTTTTTCGACAACATGTTGTCCACGAGCAAGCGATTAACCCGAGTAATGGCGTCTCCGACTTCCACCCCGACTCCTGTTAGTCAATGTGAGGATTAATAGTTTTTAATAAATTGTCTTTGTAATTTAATTAACCAGAGAATCAAATTTATATAATTAATATAATAAGTTGATAAAGTGTAATATATTTTCCTCATTCTAACTTGAGTACAAGACTTCACAAAAAAATATTTCAGTTTCTCGTTCGTCTTGTCGTGAGGTGTAAACAATGGACGGAATCCAGAGGAGGAATTGCGTCAGCCAAGTAATAACGAATAATTATAAATTTCATATTATAATAACAGGACAAATCTTCATAGCAAATTAATTTATTAATTGATATTTAATGATAATAGCTAAAAGCTTAGTTGTTTTTAAATGGATAAATTATTTCCCACACTGAGAGATGTTACAGGAAGGTGTTCCAAGTGTTACAGCAAAGTGTTCCAGGTGTATCAAGAAGATTTTCTAGGAAGGGGCTTCAGTGTCGGAAAATCCGACACCATTTAATAATAATATCATACAGACAGATAAGAGCTGTGTTGTATAAACAAGTTACCCATAGAAAACGTAACTTGTAGTGGAATTGCCGTCTATAGAAAACGGGATATCATCACCACATACTATTATAATTCACCAGCTATTCTGCTGGGAATTATTCTTAAATACATTAGTCTTTGGACTTTACCATCATAAAAACATCTTATATAAATTAACTTAATTATCAATATTAAAGTAGAGTAAATGTGACCCTTCTATCACTTTCTGAAATGTGGACAATGTAGGCCAGGCGTCAGAGAGTGAGGAAGGGGGCAGCCATTGTTGTGTCACCTCCGAGACGTGTGGAGCAAATTCGGCTCCTATCATTCTGGACAATGTCGGCCAGTAACGTCAATAGTATGGAGTGTTAAACAGCCATTGTATATTGAGACCAGAGGCTCACACAGGAGCAAATTCGGCTCCTGTTAATTTTACTTGGACGTAGTGTTATGGAAACCAGAAGTGTACCATTGTCAACACGCTGTCTACAAATTCAAGTTAAGTGTCTATCCGAAACCCGTTTATCATTCATTTATGGCCATTAATGTCAGGATATAGGGTGACCCGGTTAGATCGCGAAATCGCCTCAAACTAAAGGTAATTAAGCCAGGTCTTCATGTTCCATGTACTGTTTTCTCTGATATACTTGTCATATATAGGTATCTGGCTTCACAGCTAGCGCACTTTTGACAGGTCAAGACGAGGATGCAAGATTTTGTGCACCAGTTACTGGGTGATGGAAGCTGCCTCAAAGAGGATAATTTGGTGTCTACACCCTAGTTATACCTGGTGGACTAACCTGCTGTACTATAAGATAAGGAACCTCATCAATGTATGTAGCTATTCTGTAGTTTGATTGGCTGCATATATATAAATATAACCCCCCCTAATGTGTAGAGGATCGATTTGTGAGATTATGAGATTATTGCAGAAATACAGTCCACTTATCATTATACAAATTGCTATCGAAGTATATAAATTAACGTAAATATAAATTCATATAAATTAAATAAATATAAATCTCACAGGTCGGTTCCCACATTCAGAAGGTGTTCCAGAAAAGCGTTATAGGTGTTCTATAAAGGTTCCCAGGTACATGTTTGAGGAAAGTTTTTCAGTTGATATAAGAGGTGTTCCTGGTCTTTTAGGTGTTTCCATGTGTTACATGAAAGTGTTCCAAGTGTTACATGCAGGTGTTAAAGAAAAGTGTCCCAAGAGTTCTTATAGAAGGTGTTACAGGAATGTGTTCAAGGAAGGTTTCCTGGTAAGATGTTTCAGAAAGGTATTCCAAGAGATGTTCCAGAAAGGTTTTACACGATGAGTCCCAAGAAGGATTCCCAGGAAGGTGATTCAGATGGTGTTACAATAAGGTGCTTTAGGTGTTACTGGTGTTTCAGGCAGGTTTTCTAGAAAGGTTTTTATGTGGTGTTCCAGGAAGTGACCTTTCGCTCGCCGGCTAAAAATATAAGCCGGGTCCTCCCTAGTTGGCATTCTCACGCCCAAAATATCGAACCAAAAATGCTGGACTATCGCTGGATCCCTTGGACAATATCGCTTTTGAATCAGCACGACACTATCATCTTCAACTGTCATCTGGCGTATCTGCTGGACCCGTTTTGTGGTAGCTCTACTTTGATATACCACTTTGCTGTGTTACTTGCTATTATCAAATGGAAATACAACTTGGCATGCCCCCCAGTCCCCACCCACGCTGGTCCTGCTTTCCGAATATTGTCTGCTCCTGACACGTCATTATCGTTTGGTTTCAAGTCACAAATACCTGAAACAACCATATGAATGACACCAAATTATGGTCCTGAAGTTTTGTTAGACTGCTACCTGGTACTAGCACGTTGTACCTATTAATGCCATCTAGCACTATCACGTTGCCAGACACCACCAGCACTAGCACGTTGAACCTAGAATTACTAGCCAGTACGTTGAACGTTGAACATTGTTCAACGTTCTTTGTTCAACGAATATGACACCGCCAAGAACTAGCACGTTGTACCTATTGATGCCATCTAGCACTATCACGTTGCCAGACACCACCAGCACTAGAACGTTGAACCTAGAAGTACTAGCCAGTACGTTTAACGTACTGGCTACGTACTAACGTAGGTTCAACGTACTAACGAATAGTACGTTGAACCAGACTAGAAGTGCTAGCACGTTGTACCTCCTGATGCCATCTTGTCCTAATACCTTGCCAGACACCACCAAGTACTAGCACCTTGCCAGACACCACCAAGTACTAGCACCTTGCCAGACACCACCAAGTACTAGCACCTTGCCAGACACCACCAAGTACTAGCACCTTGCCAGACACCACCAAGTACTAGCACCTTGCCAGACACCACCAAGTACTAGCACCTTGCCAGACACCACCAAGTACTAGCACCTTGCCAGACACCACCAAGTACTAGCACCTTGCCAGACACCACCAAGTACTAGCACCTTGCCAGACACCACCAAGTACTAGCACCTTGCCAGACACCACCAAGTACTAGCACCTTGCCAGACACCACCAAGTACTAGCACCTTGCCAGACACCACCAAGTACTAGCACCTTACTAGACACCACCAAGTACTAGCACCTTGCCAGACACCACCAAGTACTGGCACCTTGAACTGCCAACTAGACCGAGTGACACAAAATTACGTTATCTGGCCGCTATAAATATATTTATAACCTAAATATATATTAATATTAATATAATAAATATATATAAACCTAACATGCAAAAATTAATCAAACTGTAGCTAACATATATACTTACCAGGTATTGATATATTCTGGGCTGGTCTAACTTTATCTAGTTAAACTTTACATATATAACTTGATCTAACTTTGCTAATGTATATAAAGGTTCTAAGAATTGATGCTAACACCTTGAAATATTATTTAAATTCGATAATACATGATAAAAACTTACCCAAGAGACCAGGAGGCACGGTAAGAAGTGCAAAATAGACAGGGTGAAAAGTATAGGCTCGATAAGTCTTGCAGTCTCCGTGGTGTAGTGGTAAGACACTCGCCTGGCGTTCCGCGAGCGCTATGTCATGGGTTCGTATCCTGGCCGGGGAGGATTTACTGGGCGCAATTCCTTAACTGTAGCCTCTGTTTAACGCAACAGTAAAATGTGTACTTGGTTGTAACAACGATTCTTCGCGGCAGGGGATCGTATTCCAGGGACCTGCCCGAAACGCTACGCGTACTAGTGGCTGTACAAGAATGTAACAACTCTTGTAAATATCTAAAAAAAAAAAAATATAAGAGAGCGATTTATCAATAGTAAGGGCCTAAAACTCATTCTTAAAACATTTAGGGCATAACTAGCTGACTTCTTATGGTGTTCCTAAAAGAAGTTGATAAACACCTTCAAAGGATGCCTAATAAACCTGGCTGTGATTCATGTCTGGTAGCGAGCAGCTGCATCTAAGAGTCTGCTTGACTGGACCACCAACAAGGAGGCCTGGTCAAAGACTCGGCCGCGGAGACCTTGATTCCAAGAACCACTACTAGGGTAAGCATGTAAACCGTAACTTTATAACATATGAGACCAAAAATATAATTAACTTATTATATATTATCAAATTTGCATTTACATATATCTTTAACTATTTGGGTTATAAATGAAGTTGTTGTATGGTCTTGAAACTGAATGTTTCAAGAAAATCAGTACACAACAATCCCTCTAAACTTTATGTGTATCCACTCTCACAGTCTAGATTTTATGGAGATATAATTAACTTACATCCACTATAACACAGCTATACAAGATAATGGGATATTTTGTTTCATCATGAAATTTTTTTGTCGATTTAATTGATCTATTATTAAAGACACCTTAATATTGAATTACTTTAAACAACTATGAAACAAAATTTACACATCATATATATATATTAGTTTTCTTACAGAAAAAATACAAATTTGATACACAAAAATGCAAATAATAATTTTGTAACAAGTAGGGTCATAAATAGTGTTATCAATTCCAATATGTAAATTATCATATTTGCTAAATTTTGGTTTAAATGTTTTGGTAATAATGATTGACTGGATCTGGATTGAAGACAAATTTCAAGATATAGTAATCAGTAATAGAATTAAAATCGTTAGGGAAAACTATGACGTGTCAGCGAGGAACAAAATATTGTGCAGTGCTCGATTGACGGTCTGGAACCATTCAGCATTTATGACTCACCTTGAATACGCCCTTTGTTGTATGTGTTAGTTTATCAGAGACTTTCACTACACCAGAGATGTCGATCTTCTTCACTTTAATGTACAATACTTCTGTACTTGATGACAACCAGAACACGACAGCAATACAACAAAACTGTTAAGTGGCAGCACTACATTTGGTAACAATCCTGAACCACGTTTGAAATACTAACACACATTGGACAAATCATACCACCTGAGTAACTGGGATATCAGGTTCGCTGATGACTTTAACTTCAATTTTTTTAATATAAATAACACAATACTTAAGATATTTGATATACCTTTAAGACAATTTTCATATAATTATTTATTTAGTATTATATTGTTTAGTAGAGAGAGACTGCGAAAATGAGAAAAAGAGAGAAAGAATAATTGTCTGCCTCATCAATGTAGAAAGACTATATAACCTTTGAATTGCTAGCGCGTAAAACCTCTATTGTCTCTAATAAAGACGAATATTCTGTTGGCCAATTTATTTTAGTGCTTGTGTCACGGAAAACGTGAATACAGTGGTAAGAAATCAATAGTGTGATTAAATTTATTAATTCAGATCTATGCTATATATTTAACACAGTTTTTGTCATAACTGTCTGATTTGCAGCTGCCCCTAGGAGCCCTGACGGCTGAGTGGACAGCGCTCGGTATTCGTAGTCCTAAGGTTCCGGGTTCAATCCCCGGTGGAGACGGAAACAAATTGACAGAGTTTCTTTCACCCTTATGCCCCGGTTCACCTAGCAGTAAATAGGTACCTGGGAGTTAGACAGCTGCTATGGGCTGTTTCCAGGTGATGTGTAGCAAAAAATGAGGCCTGATCGAGGACGGGGCAGCTGTGACGCTAAGCCCGGAAATCATCTCAAGATAACCTCTGGTTTGGTATTGTGTTTGTCATGGTAAATGACCACAAGAATGTCTGTTAACAAAAAGTTCATCACATGTGCATGATTGAATGATATTTTAGAGAATGGAGTTACCAAATTCTAGGTTGCATGCCTAAGACATGTATCTTCACCACTGGTATCACTGCTATTAACTTATATCAGAGGTGTTACGTTGAACGAAAATTTTACTACAATGTACCTATTATAATTCTTCAAATTTTCCAAAAATTTTCCTTTCATGTTCTTCAAATTTTGCTACAAATTACTTATAATTATATGTTAGATTAAGGACCTGCCCGAAACGCTGTGCGTTTTAGTGGCTTTGCAAGAATTTAAAAACATCAATGTTATGTACTCTCACAAACCCATTGTACCTTCTTGTATATATAAATAAATATAAAATTGAAAGAATGAATGTTTGGTTCTGGACCAAATGCATAGGACCATATAGGTGAGAGATATGACAAAAATAATTAAATACCTCCTTACTCACCCTCTGGCCAGACATTAGTGGGTGTTGGAGTGGCGTCATGTTGAAGCTGGTCACCTTGTACTCCAGCAGTGTCTTCAGCCCGGTGAACGACACCCCCTCCTCGTGCTGCAATATATAAGGGACACTGCACACACACACACACACACACACACACACACACACACACACACACACACACACACACACACACACACACACACACACACATACACACACACAGACACAGACACAGACACAGACACAGACACACACACACAGACACAGACACAGACACAGACACAGACACAGACACACACACACACACACACACACACACACACACATTATATATATATATATATATATATATATATATATATATATATATATATATATATATATATATATATATATATATATATATATATATATATATATATATATATATATGCAAACAAGCTTGAATGGTCTCCAAGCATAAATGCATATGAAAACTCCACACCCCTGAAGTAACTCGAACCCGGACCACCAGGAGCACATTGCAACTGGAGTACATGGTGCCTTAATCCACTCGACCATCAGTGACTCCACATAAGGAGGTGATTTTCTTTATTTTCAAAATATTGTTTATTTTCAATATTTTTTGGTAGCAGTCTTTCCTGTAGACATATTTTATTAAATATGACTGAAAAAGTAAGATTAATAATTCTAACACGAATTTTCTCAATATTTCTTATATTTCTTTTCACTGTTGTTGGTAACTGAAAAATCAATTCTCCAAAATTCATTTTTATTTCTAGTCTGACGCGACACTAACGCGTTTCGTAATAACTTATTACATTTTCAAAGACTTTAGTTTACACACACACAACTATAACTAAACAGAGTTTAAACAGCTTCGATTTTATACCTGCATTTGGGTGAGGTGATATGTTACAACAGTTTTGGATGAGGTGAAAACAAACTTTCAACACAAGACAGAACACGAAACAATGGGTATAATATTTTGTAAGTTAAAGGGAGGAATGGAAATAACTGCAAAGGGCCTATTGGCCCATATTTCTTGATGCTTCTATATTGGTGCGGAGTCTTGAAGTGGGTAGAATATAGTTGTGCATTAATTGGCTATTGATTGCTGGTGTCGACTTCTTAATGTATAGTGCCTCACAGACATCAAGCCGCCTGCTATCTCTGTATCTATCGATGATTTCCGTGTTTTTTGTTAAGACTTCTCTGGTGATGGTCTGGTTGTGGGAAGAAATTATTTGTTCCTTAATGGAGCCCTGTTGCTTATGCATCGTTAATCGCCTGGAAAGAGATGTTGTTGTCTTGCCTATATACTGAATTCTTTGAGGCTTACAGTCCCCAAGTGGGCATTTGAAGGCATAGACGACATTGGTTTCTTTTAAAGCGTTCTGCTTTGTGTCTGCAGAGTTTCTCATGAGTAGGTTAGCCGTTTTCTTGGTTTTATAGTAGATCGTCAATTGTATCTTCTGATTTTTGTCTGTAGGGATAACGTTTCTATTAACAATATCTTTCAGGACCCTTTCCTCCGTTTTATGAGCTGTGGAAAAGAAGTTCCTGTAAAATAGTCTAATAGGGGGTACAGCTGTTGTGTTAGTTGTCTCTGCAGAGGAAAGCAAAGGTCAACATATTGATTGAAACTGTGAACGCCAAGAAATCCGGACTCCACCTGCCAGCACTGGAGGCACTGGAACAAGAAACTTTTCCCTCTCTGGTCTTTTGTAGCGCTGATCAATTTGTCCCCCAATTCCTTCAAGAACTTCAATGCACATTTTCCCCACGAATCTATTTTTATATTATATTAAGAACATAAATATTTTTATATTATATTAAGAACAAATTATTGATTTAGTTATGTTAGTTTAAGTTAGGTTAAGATAGGTTAGGTTAGGTTAGGTAAGGTTGGTTAGGTTCGATCATATATCCACGTTAGTTTTAACTCAATTTTAACAAAAATTAACTTATACATAAGGAAAGGGACATATTTATCATTTCATAAGAAAGAAAATAGAAAATATATATATTGACGAAAACTTGGTCTATTAGGCAAATCGGGAGTTGCATAGTAGGCCGAGTACGACGTTCTGGCAATTAGGTACAACATATATATATATATATATGTCGTACCTAGTAGCCAGAACGCACTTCTCAGCCTACTATGCAAGGCCCGATTTGCCTAATAAGCCAAGTTTTCCTGAATTAATATATTTTCTCAAATTTTTTTCTTATGAAATGATAAAGCTACCCATTTCATTATGTATGAGGTCATTTTTTTTTATTGGAGTTAAAATTAACGTAGTTATATGACCGAACCTAACCAACCCTACCTAACCTAACCTAACCTATCTTTATAGGTTAGGTTAGGTTAGGTAGCCAAAAAAGTTAGGTTAGGCTAGGTTAGGTAGTCGAAAAACAATTAATTCATGAAAACTTGGCTTATTAGGCAAATTGGGCCTTGCATAGTAGGCAGAGAAGTGCGTTCTGGCTACTAGGTACGACATATATATATATATATATATATATATATATATATATATATATATATATATATATATATATATATATATATATATATATATACATATATATATATATATATACATATATATATATATATGTATATATATATATATATATATATATATATATATATATATATATATATATATATATATATATATATATTTTTTTTTTTTTTTTTTTTTTTTTAATGGAAGGGAGTACCACCTCTAGCTGGAAGAAGGGGGACCCATAGCCTCGGAGGAAACCACGCATAACGCATTAGAGGGAATGTTTAGATCCCCTCCAATACAGTTTCTGTGTGCTTTTCTCCTACCACCCCCTTCCTTTTTTATTTTTTGTGCTTTATTATGCATTTGATGGTTACAAGATATACATGGGTTGATACAAAAATAATAATGCAAAAAGGTGCTTAAAGGTTATGGATCTCTTGAAAAACACAACAATGGGAAACATTGATGAATGTCACAGACGGGTTCGATCATTGTTGCAAGTCAAACACTTCTTCGAATTCCTCTGAAGTTGGACTAGTGCCCAAGACGCAACAGGCATTTCCCCTCTGAATCGCAACACTGAGGCGCTGGAACAAGAAACTTTTTGCTCTCTGGTCTTTTGTAGCGCTGATCAATTTGTCCCCCAATTCCTTCAGGAACTTCAATGCACATTTTCCCCACGAACCGAGGGTCTCCGAGCCGATCGGAACAAAGCTGTAGCAGTGTGCTAGACCTCTGTATTTAATAATTTTCTGCGATTCCCTGAAAGAAGCAGCACCACCGCTTTCACGTGTGCTGTAGTAGAGGTAGGTACTGGCCAGTGTGGCAGCGCACGTGTAGTCCCATACCACTTGCTTACCATCCTTCCAAGGTAGCAAGGTGACCCCATCAGGGCGCTTCTGAGGGTCGTTAGGTCTGGATAAGTGTGGTTCTCTTTGTGCCCAGCAGCGGGCTGTGGCGAGGCTCCTCTTGATGATGTCGTTGACTTCTTCATGTCTTGCGATTTTACCCTGTGATTTACGACATACCAGACCATGACGACCATATTGGTCTGCCATCGCAGTTCCGCAGATGCACCTATGTTCGGTGAGGATCGGGGCGGCAAGGCGAAGGGCAACTCCAATGCGGAGAGCGTCATGACTGAGGCGAGTTCCCAGGGCTGCATTGGGCACAGCAAATAAAAAATCCCCGGCGTGGGGTGCTGTTACCGCTAGGAGGCGGGCTTTGTTTTCAGCATCAGCGTTGTCAATCATTGCTGTGACAGTCTTTTCCATTATGGGGCTATCCCAGTGGGCCTGCTTGTGGTCTTTTGGGACTTGTGGTCGGGGTTGAGGGTGTGCAATGGTGTCCCATTGTCTGGCTGCTTCGATGAACGTTTGATCATGAGTTCCCGCTGTCTCTCTCATACGCTCTGGTAGGATCTGCCCTACCAATTCGTTGGCTGCTGTACATGAGGATAAGAATGCTGGAAGTGCTACCTCAGTTGCCTTTCGTATGCCTATCCCTCCAAATCTCACTGGTAGTGTTGCTTGGTCCCACTGACTGTCATCTAAATCTAGGTTGAGCGCCTTCCTGAATATTGACCTGAGGAGCTCATCATATTGATTTAGAAGTGGGTTGCCAAAAGTTGGTGCACACCTTAAGAAGTATGTTAGCCTGGGCAAGGTAAGGCACTTTGTGAGAAGGTAGAGGGCATCGTGGGAGTCCAAGTCCCCAATTCTCTCTTCCATCCTCTTTAGGTCTCTAAACTTTTCGTCAAGGACTGCAGCAATAGCATTGTGGCCCAGAGGTGCTCCGAGTAGTGTGCTGTCGGTAGGTTTAACGACTGAGGCTTCTGGTAGAACTGATTTTACTGCTCTAATGATTACTTCACTAGATGCAATAATTTCGCACTTGGAGGGGTTAAGAACGAGACCCATGGACGCCCCCCGTGTCTTCGCCAGCTGTAGGTCTTCTAGCAAGGAATCTTGTGTGCCTGCCAGAGTGCCATCATTCAGGAACCAGATGTTGAGCTCGCTGGACAGTCTGGTTGTAATTTCTCGAACCGCTATGCAAAAGAGCAACGGTGCAAGTGGGTCACCCTGTTGAATTCCCTCTGCTGAGGTGACTTCATGTTTGCCAAACAGGAGGGTTGAGTCTTTGCTGTAGCCTGCTGACACAAACGGGAGAATGCTTGGGCAATGTTCCTGGACTGCAGTGAGGATTGCTTCCCTTTTGACCGAGTTGAAAGCGTTTTTAAAATCTAATTTTACTACTGCCTGGTCTTCAGTAAGAGAGCTAATGTAGGCTCGTGCAGCATGAGCCGCTGCTTCACAGCCTTGGGGGACTCCAAACCCCAGCTGGTTGGGTTGCAGCATGGTGGCTGCTTCCGTTCGGATACTTCTGACAGCAGCCCTTGCAACTAGGCGGCGAAGGGTATTACCAACGGCAATGGGTCTGATCCCACCCCCCTTCTTTTTAAGGGCACATAGGGAAGCACCAAAGAAGAATGGTTTGATTTCATCAGGGATTAACCCGGCGAGGCAGTTGTTGACAAACGATGTGATTTCTGTCAGGAGCGCTTCTGCAGCTGGGCCAAGAACAGGGTTCACCATTTCCTTCACATGTTGAGGTCTTACCCCTGTGTAACCTCCTGAGGAGCCCGGGGGAAATGAAACGATAGCTTTATAAACCTCTGACTCCCGGAGGACGAGAGGTTCCTGGTTAGGGGCGAGCCTGACCTGTGGGGGAGGTTCACCTACGGCCCTGAGGGGGTGTTTTTCTCTCAGTGCTTGGGCTGTGGTTTCATCCCTGGGCAAAATTTTGTCCTCACTTGTGATCAACCTGAGTGCCCCGACTGTATTGCCCTCTTCAATTTTCTTGCTGACTTGGGTACCTAATTTTCTGTTGTCGCTGATTGTCGTACTTGGTCTGCCTCGGCGGTGTTTGGTGTGTTTGGGGAGGGAGACTAGGTTGTCAGCCCTAGGAAAATCCCTAATTGCTTTATTGACGGATGAGGCCAGTGTCTTGCCTCCTCTGTCTGGTACACCTAAGCATGCATTGCCAAAAAGTAACAGATTGTGCCAGGCTTTGATGGTATCAGGTGCATCAAGGTTATTTGACCCTCTGTTGACTTTTGCGATGAGGTCCGTGTATTTCCCTGCAGCAAAAGGGCGAGAGGCCTTTGGGATGTGGGTGAGTGTCCTGGTTGACGTTGCTTTAATTGCCTCTAGCAGGTCGTCTGTTGCAATGTAATCTGTTGCGATTTGTACTGGTGCAACAGGCTCCTGAGTGCTGCCTCCTCCCACGGGAGGCCTCCCTGACCCAGGACAGTCACCATGCTGGCGTATGACTCTGGAGACAGAGTTGATGCTGACGTTGCTCCCACAACCACTGCATGTGCCTCTCCTTTGATTGGCTTCGGGAGGGGTGAGCTGGCTGGTAGCGGCTTCTTCTGCCATCCCCTTAGGTAAAGTGAATGTCACCATGCACTGGAGTATTTGTCTCTCCCTCCTGGCTAGGGGGGACGAGGTTGTCCCCTATACTATGCGTCATGTCTGGGCAGATGTCTGGGGCGGGTGGGCTCGTGAAGGTGGTGGGTGGGGGTTGGGAGGCTGCGCTGGCCCGGTCTGGGAGGGGGGCCGAGGAGGGAAAGGCGCGACCACCTGATCGTGGGAGGTGGGGGCGGGGAAGCGGAAGACACTGCACCACACGGAGGGGGGTGGGGAGACACTACACAAGTGGAGCGGGAGACACTACACTCACTGGGGGGGGGGAAAGCACTACACTCAGGGGGTGGGGGGGAGGCACTACACTCAGGGGGTGGGGGGGAGGCACTACACTCAGGGGGTGGGGGGGGAGGCACTACACTCAGGGGGTGGGGGGAGGGTTGATGTGGCACGTAACACTTGGATAATTTCCTTTTGTCACTAAACACTGGTGAATGTGTCCTGGCTCACTGGGTGTGGTGCTCTCAACACGATACTCACAATGGTCCAGTCACCACAGGACTGGACTCAACTTATCTTTTTCAAGCACTTATTGGCACACTGGTGACCCAGTCTCTTGACCCCACCACATGTGTCCTTCCACCCTTTCCTGGTGAGGGAGCCGTAGGGCGTGTGACGTGTGTGGGCGTGGGCTGACGGTGGGCGTGGGGTGGCGGTGGGCGTAGGGTTGGGTGGGGTGACGGTGGGCGTGGGGTGGCGGTGGGCGTAGGGTTGCGTGGGGTGGCGGTGGGCGTAGGGTTGCGTGGGGTGACGGTGGTCGTGGGGTGGACGATGGTCGTCGGGTCAGCCGCCGGGAGAGGGTAGCTGGGTGGGCTGGCGAGGCCTGTGGGAGGCTAGGGAGAGGGGGGGAGAAGGTGTCCCGGTCACACACAATTAGCACAAAGTTTCACAGGTGCATTATGTTTATCACTACAAACTCACCGTTCATCTGAAAAGACACACACATTCACTTATAGGTCTGCTGGAATACAAGCAGGTTTGTGAGCCTCCCCTACACTCCCCCCCTCCTCCACATGAGGCCTCCTCCCCGCCTGGAGGCTGTTGTTTATGGAGGCACTGAGATAACCCTCAGCCAGGGCTGTGGCTGTATATATATATATATATATATATATATATATATATATATATATATATATATATATATATATATATATATATATATATATATATATATATATATATATATATATTTATATATATATGTCGTACCTAGTAGCCAGAACGCACTTCTCGGCCTACTATGCAAGGCCCGATTTGCCTAATAAGCCAAGTTTTCCTGAATGAATATATTTTCTTTAATTTTTTTTTTTTATGAAATGATAAAGCTACCTATTTCGTTATGTATGAGGTCAATTTTTTTTTATTGGAGTTAAAATTAACGTATATATATGACCGAACCTATGATCTGATGGCTAGGGAAGTGTTTTACAAGGCACTCCTAACATCTTCAAAGACATATTTTCCATTCTCTGCCAATGCTTATATTTGCTTGGTGTGAGGTGATACAGGACACGATTGAGTTGAACAAGTGGATCAATGGCATAATGGATATTATAGGCCACTGCGTGTTTTATCTTCTTGCTTCAGTACTGGTTCGGGGTGTTGAAGTGGGTAGAATGTAATTATGTGTTAATTAGCTGTTGATGGCTGGTTTTCACTTTTTGATGTGTAGGGCCTCGCTGATGTGGGAAAACTTGACTCATGTAAATCATTTAAATTAATGCTAATTCGATAGCTACGAAGGACCAGCACTTTTTTAGAAAAAGTGGAAAACAAGGGTAGAGCAAGTGGTTAAATGTTTTACTCCATGAGCTAATGTCCTATGGATGTTTAAATTATTATTACATTGAATATTAAAGGAGCTGTATTATGAGTCAACTCCTCTCACCCAAATTGGGGGATTACATGCTAAAAGATTAGTGCATCCCTAGCATTATTCTGGCGCTGCTTCTTCGCCAGAGTAATCATAATATGAATATAAATTAAATGGATTATATAATAATAATTAGAGGTAAATGTACCTTAATATACTACAATAATATGAAATTGTTTATGGTAAATCATTGTTAATATAATTGATCTCATTCGGCCTAACGACAACTAGCCTAAATGTTAAATGTGACCACAAGGAAACAGAAAGGAATAATAGTTGCCGAGCCGCGTGTCCGTTGATGGAGAGAACTGTGCAATCCTTCGTCCTCCAGCTGCTGCGTGAAAGGCGTTGACTATGGAATTGCAGTTATTCTAGTTCTGGGACACGGCTGTTGATTGTCAATTTAAAGTAGCAACTGTTATGATCCCAGGCAGTCGAAAAACGAGTCTCCCCTTTGAGAATTATTCTATCAAGCCTGACCTGACTAGAAGGTCCAGGAAATATAGAGGCGATAACACAGATGTAAAATAGTTTGTTGGATTTAATAAACAATTTGAGATTATGGGCAGTGAATAAGAAAATAGATAAAGGACTGGTTAGGAGATGTGGATAATTTGTTGAAGGTCTGAGGCTCGCTTCTGGAGGGCTTTGACCTTACTTGAGGGCCAAACATCGCAGGGGAAAGCCGTGCTCCGTTTGAGCTCCCGTCAGAAAGGAACCCCTAGTGGTATATCTCCAAGAGAAGAGAAGTGTGCGAACGTGCCAGCTGTGGAATCGAGCTGGGAACGTTGTGGTCTCAAGTCCTGGACGGCGAGGAGTGTTTATTAAGCCACCCAGAGACATTATCGTGGGCCGTGGGAGTGCCCTGACCAGACTCCGTCAGAGGGAGGAGCGCCCTCCACTAGACGATCTGTGGTAAGCACGATTCTAAGCCAGTCTATAGCGATTACTTGTAGTTGGTCGTATGCCCAGCAACAGTAGTAATGTTTATTGATAAGTTAAACATGTTTTGATAAGGCAGAAGGCCTAAAATAAGAGAGTGGAGAGGGAGGAACGTCCTGGAGGATGGAGCGACGTCCGTCCCCTCTGAGCGCTAGCAGGTGACTGAGGGAGCCCAGCTCCTGGCGGCGGAGGACCCTCCCAGAGTGAGTGAGGCCCGCCGGGCAAAGCGGGGCATGGACCAGCCCCAAATGGGAGATTCCACTCTCACAGTTTGTATAGAGCAGATAGATGTTGGAGGCAAACATACTGTGTGGGTTATTTTCGTCTATGTGTTTATAAGGAAACATTTTTATTGCAGTGTCAATGGGTTGCAGGTTTGTCTTTGGGGAAGAAGTTGCTGAGAACTTCGAAGCCAGCACAGAGGGAGTAGTTGACGAAACTCCAAGGTAGTGGAGGAGAGGACCTCGAGCTGTGAGGAGAAGCAGTGAAGAGGAGTGTCACGTGCTTCTGTAGAGGTGGTGAAGCACCATAGTTGCTTGAGGGAAACTTCATGGTGTAGCAGCCAGGAGAGCTGTGGAAGACCCTAGTAGAAGTGGCGAAGCACCATAGTTACCTAAGTAAAACTTCATGGTGTAGCATCCTGGAGGAGCTGCAGAGGATCCTGGTAGTTAGACCCGGAAGAACCTGAAGAGATCAGGGTAGTGAACTTCCAGATGTGGGAGGGAAGTTCTAAATGATTATTTGTAGGGAGGTGATCGAGTGTTTGGTTGTCATTAGCATGCAAGACGCAGTGAACGGTGAGTGATTGTTTGCAGTCTTGTGCCGAGGAGTGTTTATACTGAAGTATAGAGTTACAGTCGTAGGCTGTATTACCTACAGATGTATGTGTTCTAAGACTGATAGGGTAATCGATTGATCATTGTTATATATCAAGGAACATTTATACTGATATATATATGTGTTATTGCATGCATACGCCCATTTTCCTTGCACATGTTTACAGATGTATATTCTCTTGCTGATAGTGCAGCATTGTATTATAAGACTTGATTTACTTGAGGAGGTTGATAGTATCAGGTGGTGAATCAGGAGATAGGATACCACTTGATACGCTGACGATAGAGTTCTGATGGTGTTGGAGTGCAACCTGACTGAAACAATACAGAGTGTAGGATTCATTATTAATATTATTTGTTATATGTATTGTATTGTGTATGTGCTTTGTCCAGTAAATGTATTCAAATTTGCTGGTGTTTGCCCTTGTCCTAGTGAGGCTTCCCAGGGTGTAGTAAAGAAGGAGAGAGAGAGAAAGAACCAAGAACCACTGCTGTGGACAGGGTAGAAGGTAATACTAATAAGTCAAAGGGGATTGAGGAGATCATATCACATAAGGAGAGAGTGGGGAGTCACAGCGGCTCGAGTGGGTGTGTGTGCACGTGACAACGAGGCTAAGTATTGGAGCCGCATACCCTAAACGTGTGACGTTGAGCCCCTCTCCAAGAGCCAGAAGCGCCCAGTGTGATCTCCTGGAAAAGTATAATCACTCTACCGAGTTGTGGGTTGGGTTGTCCAGAAAGAAGGATTAACGACGACAACACCACCAACCCACACTACAATACAACGTTCTTCTAAATGTAAGAATGAATAGAAACTGAGCAAATTCTTTGCTATGGCGTCTCTCTCTGCAAACACGTTGGTAAGTATGGCGTCGTCCACACCGAGTGGCCTCTCCTTCCTCCCTGGCTGTGATATGCATGCGCAGTCCGCTCAAAGTATTCTCAAGCTTAAAGTATTTTATTTTACTTATAAGTAATCAGGGAAAGTAAGGAATTGTGACAAGTGTTTATGTCACAAATAAATGTATTAAGGTGCAATATATTTTTACACAATGCAAGTCAGCTTATTAAGACTGCATTAAGAAATTTTATATAAATCGTTTTATATTATAATAATTTCCACTGTAGTTATTAATACACCTAAATGAACGAGTACAGTAAGCACTATTATGCTATGTAAATAATCAACTAAATAAACGATTATCCTTAGTAAAAGAATGTAATTAACTAAACACTGTTTAGATGTAACTAAATGTGGAGAGATTCATGTTTTGGCCTGTCGTTCCTCACATTCAAGTTCAAGTTCAAGTAAGTTTATTGAGACAAGAAAAAAAATACATCTCAAAGGAATAGAGTAGCTTAGGCTATTTCTACCCCTCTCCACTTCAAGTCCCTCAAGGGGCGCACAATTTCAATGAGTACATATACACAAATCATAATACAGTACAAGTATCCCATTTAACATTGCAGGTTAATATAGTAAGCACAACATATAAGTGTAACACTCTTGGGGCAAAATTCTTGTAGCTCCTAAGTATTCTGTCTATCATACTATTATCACACATCCAAACAATTTGATGTGGTACACTACTTATTTCCTTATTTCTTTAGTTATCAATAAATTGACACTCTAATACATAATGTTCTAAGGTGTGGGCGTGCGGCATACTACATAATTTACACTCCTTATCTTTTTCACTGACATCAACACCGTATTGCCAGATATATTTATATCGTAATCTTAATCTCATGTAAATTGAATCCTTCCAAGTAGACTTTCCTCTACCATAGGTGAAGGACGAATTTGTATTTATTATTGAATAATTCTTAAGTGTATTACTACTGTCCACCATTGCCATTCTCTTTACCATTTCTTCACCCTCTTGGATCATCTTGATTCTTGTTTTTATTTGCTTCAAGGTTATCTGACATACAACATCAACAAGAATTTTTTCCGTGGCTCTCTTCGCTATCTCATCAACTACCTCATTCAACAGTATTCCCACATGTGAAGGGATCCACATGATTCTTACTTTATACCCATTTTTTTCTAATTTCTTAACATTCTCTGTACACTCAATCACAATATTCTGATAAGCTGGACGTCTGCTATTTAAAGACTCTAACGCTCTTCTACTCTCAATAAAGAAGCAGGCATTTTTACCACATTTGACTACTTCCTGTAATCCTGCTAATACTCCTTGGAGCTCAGCCCGAGTTGAAGAGAAATTGTCAGTTAAGCGGCGGCTAATAACAGTATCTACAGTGCCGATATCAGTGTACTCTCTGATCAAAACTCCACATCCTGCCTTCCCATCCCTAGCTACTGACCCATCACAATATACATGTAGAGTGTTTTCTGTAAGTAATTTTCTAATTATACAAACACAAGTTGCCCTCAGCTCTCCCATCTCGTACATACTTTTTTTTTCTTTTGCAAGAGAATAATTACTACATCTACATTACAATCCTCCCATGGTGGTGTGAACTGTCTCTTAAGCACAGCAATACATTCTGCAATAACATCATACTTTATAACATTAGAGCATAAGGTACTCATAAATGCTCTCGTCTTTATCATACATTGTTCATTACTCCCCACCTTTTGAACTGAGAGGACCAATTCATTAGCTCCCCCACCTCTCATTAATCTAATGGCAGAGGCTACATTTATCTATGAAATTCTATCCACAATACTCTTCAGATTCAACTCCATCCTCATTATCTCAATCATAGCATTTCTTGGGCATCCTAAGATAATTCTCATGGCTTCATTTTGTACCTTCTCCAACTTGCCCATCCTACCGTTACCAAAACAATAAATGACAGGTGCAGCATAATCAACAAGGGATCTTACAGTACTCAAGTATATCATTCGTAGCACAGGGACTCCCACTCCCTTTCCACAGCATGCCAAGGCTTTCAGAGGTTGTAATCTATTCCGACATTGACACAACAGTCTGTTCATCTCAGCTTCCAAACTCTCAAGGGTATATCCAACGTATATGCCTAAATATTTATATATATTAACTCTCTATATTTTTACCATTTATTTTCAATATAATGGGCCTCCGACTTCTACATTCAAACTTAGTTTTGTCTTCATTAACCGCCAGTCCCATATGGTGACACAGATTTCCGAAATTATCCAACACTGTTTGAACCTTTGAAGTATCTTTGAACTGAAACAAAATATCATCGGCATATATGATAGGAGTTACCCCATTTGAGTATCTCTCAGACGCTATCTTATTCATTAGTACATTAAACAGGGTGGGACTCAACACTCCTCCCTGAGGTGTGCCGAGTTCACAAGATCTCACAACTGACACACAACCTTGATACCACACCTGAGCCTTTCTTTCGTGAAGATAGTCCCCTATCCAGCGCAATAATCTCCCTTTAACACCAAGACCAGCTAGTTCATATAAGATAACCTCTTTGTTGGCTTTATCAAAAGCTCCTTGTAAATCAATAAAAATTATATAGTAATCATTATTAACTAGACATTTAATAATACAGTCAGAGGTACTTTTACCTCGGAGGAACCCAACATATTACTAGACAGCTGATCACCTATCATATATAAAAGTCTATTTAAAATTATCCTCTCCGTCATTTTACAAAAACACGAGGTTAAGGACACAAGTCTGTACTCTCCATTGGCTTTAGGGATAGGGATGATCATAGCTTTTTTCCATTTACTAGGAATACTGCCCTCTTTCTAACTAATATTAAAGAGGTCTAACAGTGGGCTTTTCTTCATAATGGCAAGTTCATTAAGAATTTCATAAGTTACACCATCCTCCCCAGGGGCGGTAGATTTCCCAACTTTAATCGCCATTATTAGTTCATCTCTGGTAATATCTGTGCAAGTGACATCTCCACTGTTACCTGCTGTAAGTATAAAATCCTTTCTTAGATCTTTTCAAGAATCTAATGACTCCCTCGTTATAGCGGGCAATGAACTAAGTTTGGCAGCTAGCTTCCGCCCATTTATCTACGAGACCGTTCGCAATTCCTTGTGGGTCAGGATGTGCAACAAAATTATGCTTTTTACCCCTTACTTTATTTACTTCTCGCCAGATTTCCTTCAAGTTTCTGCTACTCCCAACTTTCACTGCAAACTCCTGCCAATACTTGCTCCTAATTTCCTTTCTCTTCTCCCCACACAGCCTAGCAACTGCCAGCACAGCATTCTTCCCTTCCTCAGTCTTACCATTCCTATTCCAATCCCTGTGAGCTCTCCTCATTGTTAATGTCCACCCCTTAAGCATCTTGTCCTGATCATAATTTTCTTTTCTGGGGATGCTTTTTTATATTAGATGTTCTTCTGTTCAATGTCGTATTAAATACATCTACCTCCTTAATTAGATCTTCATAAAATACTTCTGCCAAAACTGGTTTATAAGTATCATAACAAGACTTAATATGACCAACAAGACCCCTTAATTCTCCTTCACTAAACTCTAACCGTTTCCTCAGAAGGCAGGCATTCTTTTTATCTAGTTTAAGCTGAATTTGTAATGCAAAATGATCACTTAGCATTTCATCCACAGTAAGACAATTCCCCTCTATGCCCTCAGCATTTATCAAACAAGCATAATCTAATCTCCCTCCCCTCAGATGAGTAGGAGAGGGCTCGCCCAGCAGTTGAACATCTTTATGTTCCTGCAAAAACTGGCACCATCTGCATCCATTCCTATTTGCTTTACCCCTTGATCCTAAAGCTGGATGTCTGGCATTAAAATCCCCTACCACAAGTGTAGGGGATCAAGGGAGCTATCAGAAAATGTATAGATTAATGAAATTTAACTCTCGGTCTTGCAATCGAATCCGCAAACTAATACTTTCAATACCTCTATATCTCTGAGGGATTCCAGTTATCTCAGCAGGTATGGTACTTTGACATAACATGAGACTCACCTAATTCCTCCATCAGTATATAAGTGAAAACCTTTATAGCCATTTAGCCTCAGAATACTACCATCCCTATCCCCAGTTTCCTAGAGTTCTACTATGTCAATATCCTCTCTAAGAAAAAATAAAAAAATAATAAAAATAAAATGTTTATTTAGGTAAGGTACATACATACAAGAAATTTTTACAAAGATTGGTTGACTTATAGGTAGAACTAGTACATACAATGCCTAAAGCCACTATTACGCAAAGCGTTTCGGGCATGTATATAGGCAAGAGTTTCGGGCAAGAGTATAATAGTGTACATCCACCGCTCTAGTTTTTAATCCATTAACGTTCCAATATAATATCCTCACTTTACTTTCATCCATGATTAATAATAAAACTACCTTTGCCCTGTCCGTCACATTCCATGAGATACGAGAGTTACTTAAGACACTTCTTCCCAACACTGTAACATTTTTGCTTTCTCCTCACTTGCACAGCAGCTACTAACATCAAAGGTGATATTATTCATATCTATTTTTTTTTATTTCTCTATACCGTTTTACTCTAACTTTTGTTTCAACATTTGTCACTACAGAAGGTTGAACACCGCTAACATTACTAGAAAGTTCATTTTCCTGACTATCCTCTATCATCAATACGTCATGTTCTTCCTTACTTTCTTCTACGCACGTTTCACTTTCCATTTCACGTTTTGTTTCACTATCATCTTCACCCCGTCTACCCTTCATAGTTAATTTTTCTAATGCCTCAATCCTTTTGTCTAGTTTTTTAGATATTCCAATATTTGAGTACGAACCTCAGAGTTCACTATATTGTCCTGAGCCTTATCTCCACAAGGTTTCATTTTTTCAACTGCATTTCCTACTTTCCCTAGGCTCACCTTAATTGTCTCCGTTCCTTTCTCCCACACATTGCACATAGGGGTTGTCGTTGGCTTCCAGCTGTTTCCTCCATGTTCCTGCTGCACAATCCTTCCTTCCTTCGAGGATACATCTATCCTGCTTGAAGGATTCGTCCCGGAGTCTCTCAGATGAGGCTTCATGGGGCATAGATAGTAACCAGCATTTTGGCTGCCTCGACAGTTACAACAAGATGGCAAGACTTTTTCGTTGTTGTTAATCTTGACTCTACACTCTCGCGAGTCGTGTTTCTTACCACAATACCGACACCTGGGGTCAAACTGACATTTCCATACCATATGTCCCCAACGAGAACACTTCATGCATAATATGGGCTCCTCAATATATTTTGCCACTTTCCTGTAGCCTAGTCCTTGCACAAAAATTCTTTCCGGAGACTCACCCTTTACCAAGGCAACAACCTGACTTTGATTTTCATAACGAACACTGTTCCTCTTTGCCCAAACAACACTATCATTGTTGAGCAATAGATAATCAGGATACAAATAAGCTGGATACTTAAACACTATGACCTTGGTGTGTATCATACCTTCGTCTGGAGTAACCATCACAATATTCTCAAACCCATCTGTCGTTAGGTGTTCCACGGCCTCTTCTGTCCCAACTGTTATGTAGAGCCGGAGAAAATCCTCCTTGAAGAGTGGTTCATATTCAAAACGCTCCTTAGCCAGACGAACCGTCCACTCCAGCCTTTGATGGAAGTTCAGTTGGCACGTTGTGGGAAATAACAGCCTCTTCCTTCTATTAAATTGCTTCTCGTGCGTCCTTCTGAGTAGGGTTTCATTTTTTGGTCTCTTTGTTATTTCATCTTCACTCTCAATGTCTCGCTGTCTGTGAATATCTCGCCTTTTCTTTCTGTTCACACTACTTCAAACGGCCTGGTATCATCTTCTCTGTCCTTCTCACTATCACTTAGGCATACCGCCTCAGCCATTTCCTCGACACTCAAAGGCACTGTCAACAAGCAAGAACAAATTCACAATATCCAGCTGTAGCAGCCATGTGCAAAAACGAAGAGTGTGGAGCGACACGTCTACCTCCCACCAGGCATTGGACGCCACTGTTCCTCACATTGTCACTCTGACTAGGAAGAATTTGGCAAATATATTGCTATTATAAATCATGATGATGATTAATTCTACAAGTTAGTAATTTTAGTAACTACATGTGGTTAATATGAATGTTGTATAAAAATACAAGAGATGTATGAAACTGTTGGTTATTTCCAACAGCTGATGTCGAGTCTCCTGTTGTCGTTGTACCTGTCGATAATTTCTGAGTTGCTTGTTAAGATTTCTCTGGTGATGGTCTGGTTGTGTGAGGAGATTATATACTCCTTTGTGGAGCCCTTTTGCTTGTGCATTGTTAATCGCCTAGAGACGTTCTTGTCTTGCCTATATACTGAGACCTTTGAGGCTGACAGTCCCCAAGTGGGCATGTGAAAACATAGACGACGTTGGTGTCTTTTAAGGCATTCTGTTTGGTGACTGGAAAGTTCTTCATAAGTAGGTTTGCCGTCTTCATGCTTTTCTAGTAAATTGTTAATTGTATCTTCAGATTTGTGTCTCTGGGGGATAACTTTCCTATCAATAATATCTTTCGGGACACTTTCCTCCATTTTATGAGGAGTTGAAAAGAAGTTCCTGTAAAACAATCTAATATGAGGTACAGGTGTTGTGTTAGTAGATTCTTCAGAGGTCGCTTGACATGTCACCTTTCTTTTAATGACGTCTTTAACATAACCGTTAGAGAAGCCATTATTAACTAGGACCTGCCTAACTCAACAGAGTTCCTCGTCAACCTGCTTCCAACCAGAGCTGTGAGTGAGAACTCAGTCGACATTAGCATTGACAATACTCCTCTTGTACCTCTCCAGGCAGTCACTATTGGCATTAATGCACATTCCTATATATATTTCCTTAGTGTAAACTGCAGTGTGGAAGCCTCCATTCCTTTCTGCGACTGTTACATCTAGAAAGAGCAGCTTCCCATCACTCTCCATCTCATAAGTAAAACTTGACACCGAATTTTGCTTGAATGCCTCCTTCAGCTGCTGGAAACGTCCGGCAACAGGTATCTGCATAAATATGTTCTCAACGTACCTGCAGTATATGGCAGGTTTTAAGTCCATGTCACCTAAGTCTCTCTGCTCTTTGGTACCCATATAAAAATTCGCAAAAAGGACACGTAGGGGAAAACCCATGGCGACACCGTTTACTTGTTTATATATGTGCCCATCAGGACTAAAAAATGGTGCCTTTTTAGCGCAAGCTTCGAGTAACTTACTCAATATGCTATCTGGTATGTCCAGAGGGTTACAAGCCAGATCAAGATACATTCTGTCCATCATCATCCTGATTGTTTCGTCCACAGGCACGTTCGATAACAGCGACTCCACATCCAGAGAGGCTCTCATCCCTGTGGCCCAAGCTCACAGAAGTCTACAAATTATTTTGGAGACTTCAGGCTTTAAGCACAAGGCAAATAAGGAGCCAGCAAGGCAGATGAGTTCCTTGGCCAGTCTGTATGTGAGTGTGGGTATCTGGCTGATGATTGGGCGAAGTGGGTTTCCAGGTTTGTGGGTCTTGACATTCCCATATGCATATCCAGGTTTGTATTCTCTAGTAACCTTTGACAGGTGGAGTCCAGATTTCTTGGCGTTCACAGTTTCAATCAATCTGTTTACTTTCGTCTTCAATTCGGCTGTAGTGTCCCTGGTGACCCTTTGTAATTTAGTTTGGTCGGTGAGGATGAGGTTCATTTTTGGCAGATATTCGTCTATTTTAAGAATAATATATATTGGCGATTTGTTCCCTCTCCTGACGACTATCTCCTTATTTTCACGAAGGGTCTTGTCTGCCGCTTTGAGCTCGGGGGACAATATGATGCTTCTGTAGTTACCTCGAATTTTTCCTCCCTTTGCAATAAGTTCCGCTTGCATGGTGTCTTTAGTGGTAACCTTCTTTTGCGTCTCGAGGTAGAATATGTCGTCCAATAGCATCTCCAACTCAACTTTCTGGGCCATCTCACTTGGTCTGGACATAACGTGATAGTTTAAACCCAGATTTAAGAGAGTGATTTGGTCTTCAGTGAGGTTGATTCCAGCAAGGTTTAAGAAGCCATCTCTAGGTCGAGGAATCACCATAGGTCCTCCGAATAATGTTGTCAGTTTCTTGATTATCCTGGTTTCGGTGCTGTGGCGATGTTGATCTGCAAGAATATCGAGGTTTTGGTCGATTTAAGTATGGAGATCTTCGTCGATGTTGGTGTGTCTCCAATTATCTGTAGCATGAAGTAGTTGCACTTTGCTATCATTGATTCTCTGCCTTGTGTATCTGATCAGATACAGGCAGAGAACAATTGGATCAATGGCATAACGAATATTATTGGCCACTGCATGTTCTATCTTCTTGCTTCTGTACTGGTTCGGGGTGTTGAAGCGGGTAGAATGTAATTATGTGTTAATTGCTATCAACGATAGCAAAGCACAACTACTTCATGCTGCAGACCAATGGAAACACACCAACATGGATGAAAACCTCCGTACTCAAATCGACCAAAACCTCGACATTTCTTTGAAATGTCATTGAAGAGGTTTTCTCCCCATGTTATCTTTGTTCGACGTGAAGAAAAAATAAATAAATGACTGTAGAATACATTACACTTATTAGTTTACACAACGTTTCGAACCTTCATGGTTCATTCTCAAGTGAAGAGGCAGTGTTGTTGTTGTTATAGATTTAACTACTCAGAACGAAATGTCCATGTAGCGCGGGCTATAGTGAGCCCGTAATTGACTTCGGTTATTTGTGATAACCTAGTTACTGTGATATTTGGGTCAAAGTTTTAAATGGAGGTTGGGTTTCCTCCTTTTCCCCCCATTTTTGTGTTTATTGTGGTATATTTCTCCTGACAACAATTGCTGCTCCATCGTTGGCATGGTCAGCTCTGTTGATCTAGTAAGTTTTGCAGTTGAATATCTTTATCATCTCACTTGCCTTTTTTCCATGGCTGTTAATAAGTATTATATCTGCGTTCTATTTCTCTGTACAAGTTGCTGAGTTCCATTACTCTGCACAGAGTTCAGCTTAGAACATTGTGTTGAATTATTGTTAATGACTAGATATCTATGTAGAAACTAATAGGTCTCTTTTATACAGTGGATTTTTTGGGATCGATGTGTATCCGTTGCGCATTGTGATAAACTTATTGCTGCTTATCGGCTGAATGGTTTTGGGAGCTTGCTTGAAAACTTGACACATTATGTATTCATAGACTTGACCAATGCTAACATCAGGAAGATCGCATTGGAATTTTATTTGTCGAGTTTTTATACACTCTTGGAGGGTCTTGCGGTTAACCTTGTGGGTCTTGTTTGCCGAGAAGCACTCGATCTTGATTGAGATTTCTTCTGAGTCTTCTCAGTTTCTGCATTCGTGGGTCCTAGCACATGCTGGGAGTTGGTACTAATTAAAGGAATGCTGATAATATTATTGGCCCACTAGGGCTTTTATGATGTTAAGGAAGGGAGCACTGTCTGAGAAGTCCATTTCTAGGGAGACCATGCCCCCAATACATATCTTTAACCACGGGTCCTAATGATCCTGGCTTTGCTAAGTTTTCTACATGGGCATAGATCCCCAACAAACACAAAAGGTCTGTGAACGTTTTTAAATGTTTTAAATGGTGGTAGCAAGTTAACATTGTAATTATTGATTTTAAATTAAAAATTTTGCCCCAAGGGGCGAGTTTATTGGGCAGCGCCACTCATCTTGTAAGTGGACATACCGCCATAGTGTTGTCACTCTAACAGTGACAGTGTGTTGTGCCTCCCTGCCCTCACCGTACCAGTTTCCCCCCCCCCCACTCCACCATCAAGGCGGTCATGCCCTCACACGCTGCCTGAGGTAGCGTACAGCCTCCTATGCATCCCAACCTACCCCCAGGCATCTAAACATGGTGTAGAGGGCTACTAGGTTCCCTACAGGCTCACCATAGCCCGTGCTACTTGGAACTTTTTGTTCCAGGTAGCGAATCTTAAACAACAACAACATACAAGGTTCCTTCTAGCCACGAAGGAGGGAATAATACCCGAGTGCAAGGTGACAATCAAACCACCTAATTTTTATTGTTTTTTTATTTTTACATGCAAAGCATGTAAATTAAATACAATAAAAACAACACAGAAAACAGAACAGAACAAATTAAAACAATAGACCACCGGCCAGAAGGGCCGACAGCACAGCACAACAAAACACGAACACGATAAATGCATAGAAAAATAAGGCACAAAACATAATACAATGGCAAACAAGCAAGCACAGTAACATCACAAAACAAAACCTTCATAAAACAAAACATACATCAAGAGGCATAACAGGAAACATAACAGGACAATCACAATACATTCCAAACAAAACATAAAGAACAAACACGTACAACAGGTAAAGCAATATGAAAACATCAGTGCAAACGTACAGCACAGAAACAATACAGGAATAAAAACACTCACACCAAACCATCCGCCCCGCAACAAACAAAAGGCGAGGAAAAAATAAACAATAGTAATAAACAAGCAAACCAGAAAACAAACAGGTACAAACACAACAACATACATGCACTGGCCTGAAGGACCGAGAATAAAACACAACATAAAGTACATCAAGAAACATAACAAGACACTTCGCACAGCACCCAACAAGCCAAGAAGACCAACAAAAACAACAACTACAGTAACACGAAATCAGTGTACATATTTGCCCGGGAACATATCCGGTGGAAACCGCACATTGAACGCCTCCCAAAGCAGCCACGTTGTCCAGGAGGCGTGGCCTAACACCGGCTGCGCCATGTGAACCGGAACCTCGGCAACAAACACCTGCAGACATGGAACCCACACGGTGTCCCTCCGGACGCGAGTAACCGCCACCCTATCCCATACACCTGGAACCCGCCCACCAGAAAAGTCCTCCGGCCATTCAAGCAGCAAGAACTCGGCAACCCGGACCTCCAGGTCCTCAATGCACAACACCGCAGGAGGGGGCTCGACAGAGGGCTCGACAGAGGGCTCGACAGAGGGCTCGACAGAGGGCTCGATAGAGGGCTCGACAGAGGGCTCGACAGAGGGCTCGACAGAGGGCTCAACAGAGGGCACCACCACAGGGGCATCAGCGGCCACGGGCACACCACCAGACGACGGCAGGGAATCATGGCGGTGCGGATCCTTACGTAAAGTCACCACCAGGCCACGCCCAGCACCAGCATTCGCATCATCCCTGGCAGCAGAAGCCACCACACCCCATAGCGGAAAGCCCCCGGGCGGGGAAGAAACAGGAGACACACCCGAGACACGGGCATCAGCACCAGCAGGCACATGAACCTCTGCCGCCAACATCAGCCCAGGCCGTAGACGAACGCCTGGAACGTTTGGGCTCCGGCCGGATATCGTCAGAGCCGGAAGCAGATCCACTGGCACAGGCACCTCTAGCCGGACGAACCGACGCCCGACGCAAAACGGCAGCAGCCTCTACCACAGGGGGAACCGGACCACTCACAGTAGGAGGCACCGCAGCCACCCCAGCACCCAGCACAGGAGGAACCCGAGGGGAGGATGCAGGGCCAGGGTCCACAGCCGAAGACGAGGAAGCCGACGGCGACACCTCACAGGGATCACCAGGAAGGTCCATGGGAACGGCAGGGCCAGAAACATGGTCAGGAGGAACATCCGACGGCACTGCAACACCCGGAGGAGGGTCTGCGACAACCGGGGGAACGTCGGATGACGCTGGGGGAGCCTCAGCAGCGAACGGGACGCTCACCTCCTCACCCCCGGAGTCCTCCTCCAGAGGGAGCGGCGGAAAATCCTCCTCACGGAACAAGTTCACAGGAGCGACCGGATCAGCAGTACACCCGGCAGCCTGATGCCCCAAAAAGCCACACCGGAAGCAAGTACGGGGTTGCCGGGCATAAAACACCCGCACATAGTACCCCAACAGCCGGACAAAGGACGGTATGTCCGACCTCAGTCGCATCCCGAGGGTCCGAATGTTGGTCTTCACACCCGATTACGTGCCAAACGACAGTGAGTTCATCCACACACTGATGACGGAGCCGTATCCCTGGAAGAATCGCCGGAGGAGAGTCTCAGGAAACTCCATGGGGGCGCCATGAACACTGACATACGTCACAGCACCACTACGGTCTGAAATGGTCACAGACCCGGTGCCGTCCTGTAGCTGCAAAGTACGTCCCTCGTACCTCCGTAGGAAAGCACGGTACACCGCCTCACCCACAAACTTGATGACATGGTGAGCAGTTACCAGCTCAATGCCATATACGTCCCCAACCGGGACACGAAGCATGTCACTCAATACCACGTCGACCAGCGGGTAACCAGCACGGCCTGTAAACTCCAATCCGATGGAGTTTAACCGCACGACAGCGGGAATAAGGCCGCCCATCACAAAACACGCCACGTCCCCACCACCAGGAACAGCAGGGAGGGTAGAGACACCCACACCCCCTTCAGGCGAAAACGTCAATCACCCCAAAACTGCCAGAGCGGGCAAACGACACGTCCACACCGCTCGGCAGCCCACAGGCGACCTCTCAAACCACCTAATGGTATGGCAGAAGAGGCCGCTGCGAGCTAGGAGACCCCCCAACACGGCCAATCAAAGGAGAGGCACATGCAGGGTTTGAGGAAACAACATCGGCAACGTCTCTATAATCATACATAAGGACACTAGAGTTACCCCACCATAGTTACCACAGCATGGTCACTGTGCTGGGTCACGGAGGCTTCACATGGAAGGAAGCAACACTCAGGGAGCCAGATGCACCAATGCACATCGCAACATTACAATGTAACAGACGAACTGTTCAGGTTGACTATTAGAGCAACGTCAACCTGAACACTCGCCCACATCCCAAAAGCATCTCACCCATTTTCTGTCGGGAAATACACGGTCCTCATCAGAAAAGTCGACAAAGGGTCCAATACCCTTGATAAACGGGATACAATCAAAGCATGGCACAATTTACTACTTTTCGACAACACATGTTTATGTGTACCAGAAAGAGGAGGCAAGACAAAGGGTTCATCTATCAACAAAGCAATTAAGGATTTTCCATGGGTTATCAACCTAACCCCAGCCCGTCCTCCAAAGACCCAAAAGTGATTCCATGCACCTGCCAAACCCCGTTTATGAGTGAAAAACGGTTTGCACATGACTCAACAGTTGACGTTCGAACGCTTCCCGAATAGGTGCTTCACTGACGAATTTTGTTCGAACCACAACGCTGTAAGTGCTTCACCCACGTACTACAAATACAAGTAATCGCCAACAGAACCTAAACACCTAACGTAACCAGTGCCTAAATATGTACAATATGCTAATATATAATAATGTTAATTTATATTTGAGAAAAGTTCAGTTTTGAATGAACAGCATGTTAAAATTGATGAATGCGTCTTTGGGGTTGACCGCTGAATAAAATGGACTTGGTCCCAGGACAGAGTTTCCCTGCGACAGCAGGAAATTAAGTACTCAGGTCAGCAAGGAAATTAAAGAAGGCAATACAATGAGGGCAGTCATGTTGATCACAAGTAAGGACATCATTTTACCCTAAGATGAAACCACCGAGAGAAAAAAAACACTCAGTGCCCCCCCCCCCCACCAAACAAAGTCCCCTAAGATTCAGAGGTCTATAAAGCTATTGTTTAGTTTGCCCTGGGCCCCTCATGGGGCTACACAGGGTCCCCCAGGCTCCCCAGGGGACTACACAGTGGTCCTCCGAGGCTCCTCAGGGGGGGTCCCCTGCGATCCTCAGGGGGTTACACAGTGGTCCTCCGGGCTCCTCAGGAGGCTATACAGGGATCCCCCGGGTTCCTCAGGGGGTTACACAGTGGTCCTCCGGGCTCCTCAGGAGGCTATACAGGGGTCCCGCGGGTTCTTCAGGGGGTTACACAGGACACAGGGGTCCTCCGGACTACACAGGGGGTCCTCCGTGCTCCTCAGGAACCTACACAGGGTCCCCCAGGCCCCTCAGGGGACTACACAGGGATCCCCCAGGCTCCTCAGGAGGCTACACAAGGGTCCCCAAGGCTCCTCAGGGGGTTACACAGTGGTCCCCCAGGCTCCTCAGGGGACTACACAGGGGTCCCCCGGGCTAATCAGGGGGGGCTACATAGGGGTCCCTCGGGCTAATCAGGAGGGCTACATAAGGGGGCCCCCCCAGGCTCCTCAGGGGGCTACACAGGGGTCCCCCGGGCTTATCAGGGGGGGCTACACAGGGGTCCTTCGGGCTCATCAGGAGGGCTACACTGGAGGTCCCCCCAGGCTCCTCAGGGGGCTACACAGTGGTCCTCTGGGCTCTTCAGGGGGCTACACATGGGTCCCCCGGGCTCGCCAGGGGGCTACAAAGGAGTCCTCCGGGCTCCTCAGAGGCTACACAGGGTTCAGATCGCAACATGTCAAGGAAATGGGGAAAAAGTAGAAAACTCCACATCTGGCGCCCCAGGTGGGGCGCCAGATGTGGAGTTTTCTACTCTGCTTTCCCGACTGCAATGCGTTCGTCACCAATGTACATGTGGCAGACGATTCATGGAACTGTCGGAATCCAGCAGAGAAAATACGAGAGCAAGCATATAGGACCTGG
Source organism: Procambarus clarkii (assembly GCF_040958095.1). Taxonomy (NCBI): domain Eukaryota; kingdom Metazoa; phylum Arthropoda; class Malacostraca; order Decapoda; family Cambaridae; genus Procambarus; species Procambarus clarkii. The sequence continues at coordinate 7,492,450 of NC_091237.1, read as the reverse complement.
GAGCAAGGTCGAGTTAGAGTCTTTGATGGTCTCTTCTCAGACTAGCCTCACCTGGTCCTTCTCCACGTTAGTCGTTGGAATCTCCTTATTGCTTGAAACACTTTAAGGGACTCCAAGGGTTCACATCACATTTATAGATTTGTGAATATTTGGCAAATCAGTGTTGAAGAAACCTGGGGCTGAAGGCTTAAGTAATAGTTGGCAGTATCCAGAATTGGTTCAACAGAAACACCGCACAATGCTTAACAGTAGTTTATTTACAAACCTAATCACCAATACAATGGGTGTTTGATTTACTTTAGATTGTCATCAGGAAGGCTATGGGTGCATTAGCGAGACTCTTGACGTCTGACTAATCGATTCTGATCCACCCATGGAGAAACACCTCACTTAACACAATTGACAGCCAGTCATTAACACGGCAAACCTAACTGCTGGTGTGCAGAGTCACAGGAGTTCCAACAGGATACACTGGTAACGATGATGCACAATAAATCAACAATGACACTGTCAATAGGACAGGCAATAGTCATGCACAATAACTATGTCACACAATAAATAAATGTGTGGTGTATGTGAAACTCACATTCACAGACGAGTGTAATATCGTGATACCACACAGATAAACACGCATACACCGTCAAGTGTCTATGTCTCCACCTATACCTGTGTCAGGTATGAGAAGGTGCCAACTGTGGTTGACCCCTCAGATCAACACACAGACAGACAATAATAAAACACAAGATCTAGTACTTACAGGTATTGCTACCTCTCTTATTCACGCTCTCACGCTCATTTATGCAAGACTCATAGGTGGCCTGACAGCTGGTTTCGCTCGTTACCATGTGAGAACACTGGTTGGCTGACGTTTGGTGCGAGCAGGTCGCTGTTGCTGGTGTGTGGTGTGCCGGCTAGACTGTGGGGGCGGCTGGCGTTATGGCGTCGTCGGTGACGCGGATTCGGAGGGTGGATTCTACAGGATTGGAGTTCTCGGCGGCTGCTGATTAGACGTTGGTAGAGGTGGCGCTTTTGGATGTTTTACGGGTGGACCTGCATTCTATTTACGGCCTTGAGAAGATCTCTGACAGGTGTGTGGTGGTCAAGTTCTCTGCCCCTGGTCCATATCACCGCTTCGTGAGAGATTTTGCTGGGCGTTCTTTCCAGCTCCTGGGCTCTGATGGTACTGTGGAGGTGTCGGACCGGTGTGTGGCGCCGACGTTTGTTAGCATCCATGGAGTTCCCCTGGACTTTCCTGAGGAGGTCCTTCACACCTGCTTCTCTCGGTACGGTACTGTGTTCACTCACCGTATAACTTGTCTCCGCTCAGGCCGCCTGTCGGGCTTGAGGACCAATGTGCGGACCCTTGGCATGCGCTTGAAACGTGATATTCCATCTCAGGTCACGTTCTACGGCTTTAGCTTGCGGGTATTCTATGAGGATCAACCGCGCACCTGTTTTAGGTGTGGCTTGCGAGGGCATCTTGTGGCCGGTTGCACTGCTTCCGGCGTGAGGAGGCCAGCCCTCTTTCAGGAGGGTCATTTTCCCCCATTGGGGGTTGGGGGGGGCCAAGTCGGGTGTTGCAGAGGCCGTGAGTGACCCCCGCGACCCCTCCCTGTCGTTGGTGCCTTCTAATTTGAATGTTCCTACCTCGCCTGTTCAGCAGTTTGGCTCACCTGGGCCATTGGTGTCTGATGCGGCAGCCTCACTTCCTGTGCACGTCATCACTGCGGAGATTCATCGGGATTCAACTGTTAATGACGTGGAGTTGGGTACGCCTGTGGCAGCTGCTACATAGCGTGTAGGTGGGAGTGGCGATCCTGCGGGTCCTCCATGTGGTGTTGCTTCCTCGTCTGATGACCGTGCATCCGACGTGGTTGCTGCTGCTCCGGTGGCGATGCGTTCCTCTCGTGGCTCTAGAGGGCCTTCCCCGGTCGCGGCGTCGGATCAGCCCCGTCGTAAGCAAGAGGCACGGACGCGTTCCTCGGACACAGGTCCTCCCGTCAAGCGAGGGCGGGGGGGGGGGGGTTGTTAGGGTCTGTTGCTCCCGAGGCTCCCTCTGGGGGCAGTGAAGCTCCGAAGGCAGTTGAGGATGCTCAGTGGGTGGTGTTCACTGGTGTGGAAGGTATTGGACTGGATGCACTGACTATGAAGTTGACGATATCTACGAAGAGTGTGGTTGCCGGCGTTCCTGTGGCGCCCTCCGCTATATGATGCCCCTACTATTCCTGTTGCCTTCCCTGTGGGGGGCTCTGGTGCGCCTTCGCAGGGGACTGTGGGGTTGGTGGGGTCCTGATTGCCCTTCCTAATGGCGCCCTCACCTCCCATTGAGGTGTTTTCTTTCTTCGAGTGAGTGTTTTTGTGTGTGTGTGTGTGCTATGTGCTGTGGTGTTATGTTTGCTTGTGTGCGTGGGTGTGGGGTGCGGTTGTGTGTGGATGTGGGTGTGTGGGTGGGCCGGGTTTGTTTTCCTGGTTCTTGTGTGCTCCGTGTTTGTTATGTGGTTGTTGTTGCCCTTCGGGCTGCTTGTGTGGCCCTGCCTTTTTTTGTTCAAACTGTAGTGTTTGCGGATGATATTTTCCTTTAGTTTTTGTGTTCTTTTTTGTGTTTCATTTATTTTTATTGTCGTTATGTATTCATGCCTCTCCATGTGGTATCTGGGGCGAGTAGGCTTTTGTGTTGTTTCAATGGTTGGGTTGTTGGGTGCAGGTTTAGGTTCATTGTACTTGTACTGTGGTGCTTATTGTTTTTGTTGTTGGCTTTTCAGTCCTGTAATTTGTATGTTTGTAATTTTGTACTTTTGTGATTTTGTGTACTTTGTGTTTGTTCTCGTGTTATTGTCCTTGCATGCATGCTTACATGTAACGATTACAATACCCTCCTGTATTGTATTGTTGTTAATTTTGTACAGTGTTGCATTGTGTTTATGCATATTGTTGTGTTTTTGTTGTCGGCCCTGCAGGCCGGTAATTAGTGTATTTGTATTTCTGTGTTTTGTGTTTTTGTAATTTGTTTGTTTTTGTTTTATTGTATTGATTCGCATGTACGCATGTAAAAATAAAAATAAAAAAAATATGAGAACACTGACGACAGGCTTTCCCAACCCTACTGTACTTGAAACGGCGGGGTACTCGCAGGAGGGCGTGATTTATGTATAAACAGACACACGCCCTTGATGGCACTTGCGGGAGTAGAGGTGTGACAAGCGGTGATGTCACGTAATACAGTGAGAGCGGAGTGCGTAATGGCTGTGGCGGCTGGCTACATGCTCTAGTCCGAGTAGCGGCTGGCGGCGGCTGGTTATATGGTACCATGCAGGTACACTGTGGTAAAGTCACAGACAGATTACTTAAGCGGCGGCACTTTCTTAGCTCACTCACAGACGATCTAAATTTGTCACTAGAGGTTACCTGATACCAGTCTGTATCGCTCTGGTGATTCACAGACTTTTCACTCTAGAAGATTTCTATACAATATATATTCATGATTGGGATTCCCGGCAAGCACTGGTATATCGAGCAGAATGCAGAGTTTAACTTGACGGTGAGACTATGGAGTTGCGTTCTGGTTGTCGGTTGTGCGCTCTGGTTGTTTATATATATATCACCAGAATCACAAGCAAGAATCACCAGCATGTACACAATCAGTCACACACACACACTATATATATATATATATATATATATATATATATATATATATATATATATATATATATATATATATATATATATATATATATATATATATATATATATATATATATATATGTTTCATTGAATATGACCGCATATTCTGTATTTATTATTTTCTGGTTTAGGGCTTCTATCCCTCTAACTATTTTCTTAGCATCAGGGCTTAATTGAAATAGGAGTTCTCCAAAACTCATTTTCGTACTTTTAAGGTGAAGAAAAGAAGTGATTTACTATAGAGTGTATTACACTTATTTATATAATTTGCACGACGTTTCGAACCTCCATGGTTCATTCTCAAGTGAACAGATCTTACAATACTAGTTGATTTTATACCCGCATTAGGTCAGGTGATAATACAATTAAGGTGAAAACATGGGGGGATACATAAGGGATAAACATAGGGGCTGCAGAAGGCTTATTGGCCCATACGAGGCATCTCCTATCTAAACACAAAGATTAATCCAGTGTAATTGGCCTGTTATGTTGGACATTGTCTTCTGTGTTGGCATCGATATGTTCTTGTCTTGTCCTTACTCTCATGGTGGGTAGAGTAAATAGTTCCGTGATTTGGGTGTTCATGGTAGGTCGCTCTATTCTTATGTTAATTGCCTCAAGAATTTGTAATATTCTTGAATCTTGGGTTTTGTCTATTATGCAAGTATTCTTGTTCAACATTTCTCTTGTTAGAGTAATGTCATGGGCTTGTCTCATGTGATTCCTAGGGGCACCAGATTGAAGATGGCATGTCAAACGCCTCGTCAGCTTGGTCGACGTCATACCTATGTACTTACATTGAAGGTTACATCCTTCGTGGGGGCAAGTGTACATGTATACAACGCTTGACTGCTGTAGAGGGTTCTCCGTCGGCTTCGGGCTGTTTTTGATAAAGAGTTCGAAAGTCTTCTTGGTTTTGTAGAATATTATCAGGTTTATGTTTTGGTTAGGAGTAGTGCTTTTTACAATAATAATAAATAAATACAGAATATGCGGTCATATTCAATGAAACATGTTTGAAAGAAAACCTGCTGCCAGTATACACCAATATATATATATATATATATATATATATATATATATATATATATATATATATATATATATATATATATATATATATATATATATATATATATATATATATATATATATATATATATATATATATATGCAAACAAGCCTGAATGGTCCCCAGGACTATATACAACTGAAGTACAGTGTGAGTTTTCAGTTATATATATATATATATATATATATATATATATATATATATATATATATATATATATATATATATATATATATATATATATATATATATATATATAACTGAAAACTCACACTGTACTTCAGTTGTATATAGTCCTGGGGACCATTCAGGCTTGTTTGTATATATATATATATATATATATATATATATATATATATATATATATATATATATATATATATATATATATATACATATATATATATATATATATATATATATATATATATATATATATATATATATATATATATACATGTATGTGTGTGTGTGTGTGTGTGTGTGTGTGTGTGTGTGTGTGTGTGTGTGTGTGTGTGTGTGTGTGTGTGTGTGACTGATTGTGTACATGCTGGGGATTCTTACTCTCCCCAAGACGTTGTTGTTTGTCACCGTATCCTGCCAGGTGATGTCCAAGATGTGTTGGAGGCAGCGCATGTGGAAGGCGTTCAGCTGTCTTTCCTGACGGGCGCGGAGTGTCCAAGACTCACTGCCATAAAGGAGAGTGCTCAGGACACAGGCTCTGTAAACCTGAATCTTAGTATACTCAGGCCTATTATTGGCCCACACTTTCTTTGTCAGTCTGGACATGGTAGTAGATGCCTTACCGATGCGTTTGTTTAGCTCCGTATCAAGAGAGAGGGAGTCAGAGATTGTGGAGCCCAGGTACACGAAGTCGTGAACGACTTCCAGTTTGGAATCGGAGATGCCGATGTCAGGTGTGGAGTCCACTCCTTGTCCCATGACTTGCGTTTTCTTCAGACTGATGGTGAGTCCGAAAGCCTGAGAGGCCTCGCTGAAGCAGGTTATGAGCCGTTGGAGGTCTTCAGCTGAGTGGACAGTGACTGCTGCGTCGTCGGCAAAAAGGAAGTCGCGCAGACACCTCAGCCGAACCTTCGTCTTGGCTCTCAGCCTGGCGAGGTTAAAGAGCTTTCCATCCGACCTGGTCCGGAGGTAAATGCCTTCCGTGACAGATCCGAAGGCGTGCCGCAGCATAACTGCGAAGAAAATCCCGAATAGGGTTGGAGCCAGTACGCAGCCCTGCTTTACTCCACTTCGGATGTCAAAGGCCTCTGATGTTAGGCCATCAAAGACCACGGTGCCCCTCATGTTCTCATTCTCTCATCTGATGATGCTGAGGAGCCTGGGTGGGCATCCGATCTTGGGGAGGATCTTGAACAGGCCATCCCTGCTGACGAGGTCGAAGGCCTTCGTCAGATCTATGAAGGCTACGAAGAGTGGCTGCTTCTGTTCCCTGCATTTCTCCTGCAGTTGTCTGAGGGAAAAGACCATGTCGATGGTGGGCCTGCCAGCTTATTGTGATTCTGGATAGACTCTCTCTGCAAGTACTTGGAGCCTCTTCAATGCGACTCGAGAAAACAGCTTTCCGACAATACTGAGGAGGGAGATTCTACGGTAGTTGTTGCAGTCGCCCCTGTCACCTTTATTCTTATACAGTGTGACGATGTTGGCATCCCTCATGTCCTGTGGCACCTCTCCTTCTTCCCAGCAGAGGCAGAGAATTTCATGCAGCTCCATGAGCAGGCTACCTCTGCAGCACTTCAAGGTCTCAGCAGGAATGCCGTCTTTGCCAGGAGCTTTACCAGAAGCAAGGGAGTCTAGGGCATTGCTGAGTTCTTCCAGGGTCGGTTCGCTGTCGAGCTCCATTAACACAGGCAGACACTCAATGGCGCTCAGGGCATCTTCGGTGACCACATTGTCCCTGGCGTATAGCTCAGAGTAGTGCTCGACCCAGCGCTTCAGCTGCAGTGTCTGGTACTGAATCACCTCGCCAGTGGCAGATTTCAGAGGAGCAATCTTCCTCTGGATTGGGCCGAGGGCCTGCTTGATGCCGTCATACATTTCCCTTACATTGCCTGTATCCGCTGCAGTCTGTATCTGGGAGCAGAGCTGGAGCCAATAGTTGTTGGCACATCGCCTGGCGCTCTGCTGCACTTTGCAGCGGACGGCCTGAAGGATCTGTAAGTTGCGCTGACTTGGGCAGGCTTTGTAGGCTGCCAAAGCGTTTCTCTTCTCTTCGATGACAGGTGTCATCTGTTCTCGAACCAGTCTGCCGACCTACTGGTCTTCTTGCCAAAGGTGGAAATGGCAGAGTTGAACACAGCGTCTCTGAAGTGCTCCCATCTTTTACAGGCAGTGACCCCAGCTGGGCCAGGGAGAGCTTCCTCGAGCACGCGTGCAAAACCTTTCACCTTGTCCTGGTTGCGGGTCTTGGTGGTGTCGATGCGAGGTCTGCCCGCCTTTTTCGAGTGATGAATCTTCTTTGGTTGCATCTTGACCCTGCTACATACCAGGGAGTGGTCGGTGTCACAGACAGCACTCTGGTAGCTACGCGTAATCTTGACGCTGGGTAGACTTGCACGCCTGGTAAGAATCAGGTCAAGCTGGTGGCAGTGCTTGGATCTGGGGTGTCTCCAAGATACTCGGTGTTGAGGCTTTGTGCCGAAGAACGTGTTGGTGACACAAAGACCATGAATGCAGCAGAGTTCTAGCAGACGTTGCCCGTTCTCATTCATCCTCCCTATGCCGAATTGACCCAGACAAGTGGGCCAAATGTTGTGCTCGGCACCCACTCTGGCGTTGAAGTCACCGAGGATGAACAGTGGCTCCTTTACAGGGATTCTCGCTATGACTCTGTTGAGGTCATCGTAGAATTTTTCCTTTGCCTCTGCTGGAGAAGTTAGGGTTGGTGCATATGCACTAATTACATTGACTGGTCCTGTTTGGGAGTACAGTTGCAGAGACAGAATTCGTTCGGTTTCCCCCATCGGTGGCATAATGTGTCCCAACAGTGCATTCCTGACGGCAAATCCCACACCATGTTCTCTGGCCTCATCAGGTGGTTTTCCTTGCCAGAAGAAAGAGAAGGTCCTCTCTCACAGATCCTGATCCTGGGAGCCTGGTCTCTTGGAGAGCAACAATATCCATCTACAGTTTGCTCAGCTCCCTATCGATGATTGCTGTTTTTCGGGCGTCATTGATTTCTTGCACGTCGCCAGAGAAACCTGGTGTCAGTGTCCTGACGTTCCATGTGCCCAGATTTAGGGCAGTTGATATTTTCTTCTTAGGTTTGGTATTGCTTGGTGCAAAGTTGTTGGGCCGCTTGTCGGTTTTCACCCTAAACCGTGGCGAGGCAACACCTTATTGGCTGTGGTTTGCCCAGCTTGAGGCGGGCGGTAGCTGCCCAATGGGGCACGATGACCCCTCCCACCGTCGGAAGCAACCCCTGGCGTCACACTTCACCAATCGAGCAGAAGACTTAAAACCGGTACACTGTCGCTTCCCGTGTTGGTTCGACGCTGTGAGGCGAAGCTGGAGTGCCCTCTCCAGGGCGCAAAGCCTGGGTAGGTAGATATGGAGGAGAAGCTGTTACCCATGCAGCAGGTCACCCCCCCCTCTCCACGATGCTGAAATTATCCAATAGAAAAGTAAATGCCAATACACGTGGTTACAGCAACGTCGCAGGAGCTGCCAGAACAAGGTCGACGTCAACAACGAACTGCCTTAGGGGCTCCAACTCCGGATTTTTCCACGAGGGTGACTCCTGAAGCCTTTCCCAAAAAAGGGGTATGGCCGCAAGGCAGCGGAGGTTTAAAATCAGGGTTTTCCTTCCCCTAGATGGGCTGCCTTCCCAGGCTATCGAGTCCCATCTACCCGGAGCAGCTGGTTTTAAAGCGCCAGAAATAAATATATATATATATATATATATATATATATATATATATATATATATATATATATATGCGAACAAGCCTGAATGGTCCCCAGGACTATATGCGAATGAAAACTCACACCCCAGAAGTGACTCGAACCCATACTCCCAGAAGCAACGCAACTGGTAACTACAGGGCGCCTTAATCCTCTTGACCATCACGGCCGTCAAAAGGAAGTGATAGCCGAGGCTATTTGAGCCACTTCCCCGACGGCAACTCGGATGGTAATCTTGGGCATAGCATTTCACCAAATCACCTCATTCTTTGGGGCACACGTGAGGAACACAAATGCGAACAAGCCTGAATGGTCCCCAGGACTATATGCGAATGAAAACTCACACCCCAGAAGTGACTCGAACCCATACTCCCAGAAGCAACGCAACTGGTAACTACAGGGCGCCTTAATCCTCTTGACCATCACGGCCGTCAAAAGGAAGTGATAGCCGAGGCTATTTGAGCCACTTCCCCGACGGCAACTCGGATGGTAATCTTGGGCATAGCATTTCACCAAATCACCTCATTCTTTGGGGCACACGTGAGGAACACAAATGCGAACAAGCCTGAATGGTCCCCAGGACTATATGCGAATGAAAACTCACACCCCAGAAGTGACTCGAACCCATACTCCCAGAAGCAACGCAACTGGTAACTACAGGGCGCCTTAATCCTCTTGACCATCACGGCCGTCAAAAGGAAGTGATAGCCGAGGCTATTTGAGCCACTTCCCCGACGGCAACTCGGATGGTAATCTTGGGCATAGCATTTCACCAAATCACCTCATTCTGAATGAGGTGATTTGGTGAAATGCTATGCCCAAGATTACCATCCGAGTTGCCGTCGGGGAAGTGGCTCAAATAGCCTCGGCTATCACTTCCTTTTGACGGCCGTGATGGTCAAGAGGATTAAGGCGCCCTGTAGTTACCAGTTGCGTTGCTTCTGGGAGTATGGGTTCGAGTCACTTCTGGGGTGTGAGTTTTCATTCGCATATAGTCCTGGGGACCATTCAGGCTTGTTCGCATTTGTGTTCCTCACGTGTGCCCCAAAGAATGAGGTGATTTGGTGAAATGCTATGCCCAAGATTACCATCCGAGTTGCCGTCGGGGAAGTGGCTCAAATAGCCTCGGCTATCACTTCCTTTTGACGGCCGTGATGGTCAAGAGGATTAAGGCGCCCTGTAGTTACCAGTTGCGTTGCTTCTGGGAGTATGGGTTCGAGTCACTTCTGGGGTGTGAGTTTTCATTCGCATATAGTCCTGGGGACCATTCAGGCTTGTTCGCATTTGTGTTCCTCACGTGTGCCCCAAAGAATGAGGTGATTTGGTGAAATGCTATGCCCAAGATTACCATCCGAGTTGCCGTCGGGGAAGTGGCTCAAATAGCCTCGGCTATCACTTCCTTTTGACGGCCGTGATGGTCAAGAGGATTAAGGCGCCCTGTAGTTACCAGTTGCGTTGCTTCTGGGAGTATGGGTTCGAGTCACTTCTGGGGTGTGAGTTTTCATTCGCATATAGTCCTGGGGACCATTCAGGCTTGTTCGCATTTGTGTTCCTCACGTGTGCCCCAAAGAATGAGGTGATTTGGTGAAATGCTATGCCCAAGATTACCATCCGAGTTGCCGTCGGGGAAGTGGCTCAAATAGCCTCGGCTATCACTTCCTTTTGACGGCCGTGATGGTCAAGAGGATTAAGGCGCCCTGTAGTTACCAGTTGCGTTGCTTCTGGGAGTATGGGTTCGAGTCACTTCTGGGGTGTGAGTTTTCATTCGCATATAGTCCTGGGGACCATTCAGGCTTGTTCGCATTTGTGTTCCTCACGTGTGCCCCAAAGAATGAGGTGATTTGGTGAAATGCTATGCCCAAGATTACCATCCGAGTTGCCGTCGGGGAAGTGGCTCAAATAGCCTCGGCTATCACTTCCTTTTGACGGCCGTGATGGTCAAGAGGATTAAGGCGCCCTGTAGTTACCAGTTGCGTTGCTTCTGGGAGTATGGGTTCGAGTCACTTCTGGGGTGTGAGTTTTCATTCATATATATATATATATATATATGTCGTACCTAGTAGCCAGAACGCACTTCTCAGCCTACTATGCAAGGCCCGATTTGCCTAATAAGCCATGTTTTCCTGAATTAATATATTTTCTCTAATTTTTTTCTTATGAAATGATAGAGCTATCCATTTCATTATGTATGAGTTAATTTTGTTAAATTTAAGTTAAAACTGACGTAGATTGGCATGATTCGGGACGTCATTCCACATTCTGGGTCCCATGATTTGTAGAGCACTTCTAATTTGGTTACACACAGCCAAATTGTGTAACAGGAAGAGGTCTTGGACACAAATTTTTTCCATGCTAAATGTAGAGGAATTAGCTGAGTATTTCTCAAATAAAATAAGCTGACTCAGCTTATAAGGTAAATAAAATAAGCATTTCTTAAATGAGTAGCTGCATGCCTCACTGCCTTACTGCTACATAGCCTTCCCGGCATGGTGCCTTCTTTTGATAATTACTTGTTCCACACCCAAGTTGTGTAACAGGAAGAGGTCTTGGACCCCTACTTCCCTCTCTCTTTTTTAATAGTCCATATGGTCATAATTATAGCTTTAAGAATTCAATGAATAAAGTTTTTGACATTTTTACCCTTCTCCTTACCTAACATCATTTGTGCAGCATATTTTTATTTTATGTCTCACCCAGATTTAATTTCAAGATAAAACCAAACTAAATAAATTAGAAATGGGTATGTATAGGTAAGGTACACCCTTACTACTAAGTGAACAGGGGCATTTGGTGATAGTAAATGATCCCATCACGCAGGGCTCATCACCTATCATATTTCATGTTCACCAGTGTTTATTTACTTAATAACTACAGGTATAATATCTTGCTATTATAAAACTAATTCTAATATCATAAAAGACATATTTACTTCAAGTTTCAAGCAGAGAATGCATATATAACTAACACGAAGGACTCCTCTCCACGAGATTCACCAGCTATAATCTTTTGTTTACGTTCCAAAATCTTAAAATCGATCTCAGTGTTATGTAGTAGAGAAAAATTCAGTTATATCCCGTTTACGTAAAGCTACGAGTGGTCGACAGTACACTTAGATGACGGACCAAACTTACGAAGGTTTTTCTTCTTAGTGTAGCTACCTGAATACCGACGTAGCCGCCACGAAGGCACTAAGAAGGAAAACATTCGTAGCTAAGAAGAAAAACATTCGTAAGTACCTTCGTGAATCAGGCCCCTGTTTACTGAACGATTACTACTATCTTTACTTACAGCTAAGCTGTCCCTTTAGTTTTAGTAGATAGATCAATGCATTCAACTAACCATTGACTATAACATGTATTTATATTATATACAGATGCATTTCTTATTCTCATCATTCATTTCTTATTCTCATCATTCATTTCTTATTCTCATCATTCATTTCTTATTCTCATCATTCATTTCTTATTCTCATCGTTCATTTCTTATTCTCATCATTCATTTCTTATTCTCATCATTCATTCATTTATAAAATATCATTCATTATACATTATATGCATTATATAAACTAACCTTATAGAATAACCCCCCAAAGTGTGTGGAGGGATTTGGCTCTATAATGTACAGAATCTACAGTTCATTTATTATACATTCATTGAGTTATTATATTTATTAGAATTTAATTACATTTAATCTTAGAGATCCATAAGCCACTGGTTCTCTCATTTAGAATAGATTTCTGGTCCTTCGAGCATATTAGAATTATATATATTCATTTTATTATCATTAATCTAGAGCCAGATTTCCCCACAAATGTATCCTAGATAGTGGTCACCGTAGACCTTTTGCAGGTGGATTCTACCCTTTTTCGCATTAACAGCATCAATTATGCAGTTTACTTTCTTCTTAATATCTTCATTTCGATTTCTGGTTATTCTATTGAATTCGGTTCGATCGTGAACGATTTTTTTTTTAGTTTGGTGAAATATTCATGAATCAGGATGGGGACGAAGGCTGTGATTTTATTGGCTCTCCGGACTGTGATGTTCTCCATGGACTTGACTGCTTCTTTGTGTTTATTTTCTACGATGTTACTTCTGTAGTTGTTTCTTCTTATTTGCTTCTGCTAAGAGTTCTCCTTGAAGGGAAGTAGGGGTGGTGATTTTATTTTGGTCTTTTAGTTCGTGTATATCCTCTAATAGCATTTCTAACTCCAGTCTCTTTTGGTAAGGTCTTGGGCTGGAGAGGTAGTGCCAATTCCGTCCGAAGTTAAGGAGTTCTGCTTGTTCCTGGGTGGGTTCATATCCACCGGGGAACTGGGTGCTACTAGACGATATTCACGAGCTAGAAGAAATGCTACCTGACGACGATATTAATGGATCTACTTACCCAAAACTCAGTGCTTAACTTTACCCATGAACTAGGCATCGATGGTGCAACTCATTTCCTCGATGTCTACGTGAGAACCAAAGACAACACTTTCACCAAATAAGTTTATACTAGACCCACTAACGTTGTAATGTTTATGAATGGTCACTCCGAATGCCCCGACAGATATAAGACTAGTGTCATTTATTTATAAGTAAATCATTTATACGTAAAGCCCTTACTCATAGTTCCGAATGGTATATAAATCAAACAGAACTGGGTATAAACCTTCAAGTATTAATAAACAATGGGTACACAAATCCATAAGTCAACACCAATATCAGAAGATATTTGGAAAACGCTAAAACAGGTAACAATAACTGCAGCAGCAAACAACCGCTCATATAAAGCTCTATTACAAACCCACTATGAGCTCACAGTATAAAACAGAAGAAAGAGTAATAAATATGATTTTAAAAGGAGTGGAGCCGAGAGCCCAAGAACAATGATTGGAATCATTATTTATTACAAAATAAGAAAGACTGCTGATTTAATACTTAAGAACAGCCTTAATAAACATTACAACTCTCTCCAAGAAGCAAACATAGTATACAAATTTACATGCCCCAATGTAAATTGGGCCGCTACACCACTAGCCGTGAGGACCTACCTTCACCACACTGATGGACCAGCTGTCACTACACCACTAGCTGTGAGGACCCACCTTCACCACACTGATGGACCAGCTGTCACTACACCACTAGCTGTGAGGACCCACCTTCAGAAGGACAGCGAAGGCTGGTGAGAGGCCGGCGAGACTGAAGGCGATAGAGCACACCTGTGAGTCAAATGGGTAACGCTGGAGCTGGAACTGACAGGTGAAGTCTACAGTGTACATCTGGCGCAGCTCCAGGGTGTTCTCCGAGCCCAGGTAGACATCGTCTGCACCAAAACATCACACAATGAAGAATTATCATAGGTGTTAAGACATGAGGAGAGGCTAATTAATTAGCCTAAATAATTATTAAAACAAAAGTAATCCTTGTAAATGTGAACACAGAATGGAGAAGGATTTAGTGTTGTCTCACCTTCGAAAAGTCTGCTGTCATCATCAGGAAGGGGAGAAGCTTCCCGTTGTACCGTCAGCAACTCTGATCTGAGGGTGAGCTCTGCCAGGCTCCGCGCTCCGTCTTCCATCTGAAGTGTCGGCATCCAAACATCTTTATGGTTTTGTATCTTATTCAGATATTGATCTTCCCTCAAGTTCTTCATGGTCAGCCTGGCGTCGCGCCAGGACAAACTGAGGATGATGTCCAACACCATATTGAAGCTCAGAATGTCTAGTTTCCTAATGGATGTGATTTCTACGGAGATGTGAATGGGCACGGGAGTGTTTTGCTCTTTAGGAGGTGGCATCTCAACAGAGTAGCCGCTGGGGATTTGTGCAAGTTGGCAGTTTAATTCATCACTCCGGTCCGGGCAGTCGGTGGCCAGGTTGCAGTGCTTCGTTTTGCTGATGCAGGTGCCGTCGTTACAGGTAAATTCGTCATCTCCACAGATAGTTATCAAGATCTCCATCTCAAGGAGAAACCAAAATTTGCATCAGATTTCATCTTCAGTAAATAATGGAATTAGTTGATTAATATGGTTTCCCTAAAATATAAATAATACAAAAATTATTTATCTTACCTCGTTTATGATGCACTTGTCGCCTGTGAGCGTCCACTTGTGAACACCTACGGGATAATCGCTCGGTGTTCTCAGCAGCATATAACTTGACAAGCTGGTGTGACCACGACTCACCAGCCTCCAGGTCATTCTGTCCGTGTCCCAAGAGATGACCGTGTAGTAAGGTCCTTGGAACTGTGGCTTGTTGTTTTTATAACCGCTAAGGAAAAGTGTTTTGTCGATAACAGAGTTTTTACAGAGGCCGCGCACCTTGAATGTGGGCGTGGATGTGAAGTTACAGAGGGGACACATTTGTTCTTGGCAAGGTGTGCTGTACCAGTCATAAGGGTAGTTGGCGCCACCCACACTGACACACAGTTGTCCCACCTTTACTTTATCAAACCCTGTGTATAATTGGTTCCAGGGTAAGGTCTCATTATTAGCCACGTTCACCCACTTACCTGATTCCAAATTGCCCTTAATACCAAGCCAGTATAGTGTTCCATAGTCATCAACACATTGGTCATTAAATCTAACAAATTGGTCAAATATTTCAGTGTTTGTTTTGTTGTTGTTGGGCACTGCCATAAACCCTTTGAATCTTGAGCAATATTCATATGATGACTGAAAATTCAATCTTTCTGTGATCAGCACAAGCGTGTTGGAGTCTTCCTGACACAAGGTACTAAGTGGGGCCTGAGAAACATTTACATAACCTCTCGCTCTAAACAGAGACATTTTCTCGTCGAAATATACAATTGGTTGTGAGCTGTTATCTAGTTGCTGACATTTGATGTAAGGTCTGAGACT
The DNA here is from genome assembly GCF_040958095.1 of Procambarus clarkii. NCBI lineage: Eukaryota > Metazoa > Arthropoda > Malacostraca > Decapoda > Cambaridae > Procambarus > Procambarus clarkii. The sequence goes on along the minus strand of NC_091237.1, from coordinate 7,476,924 downwards.
GGCGTACGGAAGTGTCTGAGAGAAGAGGAGTAAGTGCGCCACATCTCCGTGTATGCTCTGGCGAACATCAAAGCTGCCCTCCAGGGTGTCCAGGTCCTGAGCCACCACCAGACGCCCTCCACCATACATCTCCAGCTTCTCTGCTCCTTCCACATCTAGCGCACCCTCCTTGTACTGCAATAACACACATGTCTCTTCATGTCTTCCAGGCTTATTATTGCTCCACTTTCAGTTATATTAAAACACTTTCAGTGTTTCAGTTATATACATATGTAATTGAATTGCTAATATACTCAACATACTCACCATGTCATCGTAGAGGAGCCAGTACGTGCGATTAAAGAGATCAGCTGCCAGGCAGAAATGGTGCCACCTGTACAGTACCACCATCACTGGTACCTCAAATATTACGCGAAACTGGCAGCAGTTAATTTCAATCACCTGAGTACTCCAATGTACTGCTGTCATTAGTAGAATATTAATTTTGTTAAGATCAATAAAAAAAACTATATCTATTAAAATGAATGTCTGTCCAAGGTTGGAGGCCAAACGATTCGAGCTAGTCTCCTTAGATTTTGAGAAGTTACTGATGATTGTATAAAGAGTGTCATAGGGTGGGTCGCCCAACATGCTCCGATGAAGGAAGGTCGACTTCTTTACCAGCTTCACGAAGTCAGTGGATATTTGAGGTGTCACCCATAGGATGTAGAGTTAATCATTTGTTTATATATTACTGTATACAGATATAAACATGCCAAATGAATGTTCAAGTGACAAATTTGCATTACGGGCAAAACCGTTTTGTTAGTGTTGTAGATTGTGTAAAGTGGAAATTATTACAGTGAAGAGGAATATGTGGAGTGTGTGTGTGTGAGTGTGGGTGGAGGTGGGAAGGGAGTAAATGTAAGTGTAGATATGTATAGTCTGAAGATGTTTAAAGTGACGAAGACAGTGTATTATGAAAATGGATGCAGTGATGTGGACAGACAGGGAAGATGTGTAATGGGGTGAAAGTGTATGTGTGTAGGGACAAAGGAAACCTATATGTCGTTGAACACTGTGGGGATGTATGGGGGCAGACGAGGAGGAAGTGTGGGGGGAGGTTATTTTTGGGGAAGAGTATGAGGGGAGACACAGAGAGAATATATTAAAGAGAGAGACAAAGTTTATGAGGGGGGAGACAAAGAGAGAGGGACAGAGTTTATGAGGGAGGAGACAAGGAGAGAGTATGAAGGGGAAGACAGGGAGAGTGTTTGAAGGGGGTGGCAAAGAGAGTGTATAAGGGGAACTCACAGAGAGAGAGAGAGAGACAGAGACAGAGAGAGAGAGAGAGAGAGAGAGAGAGAGAGAGAGAGAGAGAGAGAGAGAGAGAGAGAGAGAGAGAGAGAGAGAGAGAGAGAGAGAGAGAGAGAGAGAGAGAGACATGGGGAGAGTGTGTAGATAGTCACTGGGAGAGTGTATATAGAAACGGGGAGAGTGTGTAGATAGTCACTTGGAGAGTGTGCAGATAGAAAAGGGTTATCTTGAGGTTATCTTGAGATGATTTCGGGGCTTTAGTGTCCCCGCGGCCCGGTCCTCGACCAGGCCTCCACCCCCAGGAAGCAGCCCGTGACAGCTGACTAACTCCCAGGTACCTATTAACTGCTAGGAAACAGGAACATTCAGGGTGAAAGTAACTTTGCCCATTTGTTTCTGCCTCGTGCGGGAATCAAACCCGCGCCACAGAATTATGAGTCCTGCGCGCTATCCACCAGGCTACGAGGCCCCCTACCCCCTAGAGTAGAGTGTATAGATAGACACGGGGAGAGAGTGTAGATAGACACTGGGAGATTGTGTAGATAGACACGGGGAGAGTGTGTAAATAGACACGGGGAGAGTGTGTAAATAGACACGGGGAGAGTGTGTAGATAGACAAAAGGAGAGTGTGTAGATAGACACGGGGAAAGTGTGTGTAGATAGACACGGGGAGAGAGTGAAGATAGACACGGGAAGAGAGTGAAGATAGACAAGAGGAGAGTGTGTAGATAGACACGGGGAAAGAGTGTGTAGATAGACACGGGGAGAGTGTAGATAGACACAGTGAGAGTGCGTAGATAGACACAGTGAGAGAGTGTAGAAAGACAAAGGGAGAGAGTGTAAATAGACACGAGAAGAGAGTGTGTAGATAGACAAGGGGAGAGTGTGAAGACAGACATGGGGAGAGTGAGTAGATAGACTCGGGGAGAGGGAGTGTAGATAGACGGAGAGAAATAGTGTAGATAGACACGGAGGAGACTGTGCAGATATACACCGGTAGAGAGTGTGTAGATAGACACGGGAGAGAGTGTGTAGATTGAGAGAGAGAGAGTGTAGATAGACACGGGGAGAGAGTATGTGGATAGACAGAGAGAGAGAGAGAGAGAGAGAGAGAGAGTGTAGATAGACAGGGGAAGAGTGTGCAGATAGACACGGGGAGAGAGTGTGTGATAGACACTGGAAGAGAGTGTAGATAGATACTGGGAGAGAGTACGTAGATAGACAGAGAGAGAGAGAGTGTTGATAGACACAGGGGAGAGTGTGCAGATAGACAGGGATAGAGAGTGTGTAGATAGACACAGGGAGAGTGTGAAGATAGACACGGGGAGAGTGTGTAGATAGACACGGGGAGAGTGTGTAGATAGAAAGAGAGAGTGTAGATAGACACGGGGAGAGAGGGTGTAGATAGACAGAGAGAGAGTGTAGATAGACACTGGGAGAGTGTGTAGATAGAAAGAGAGAGTGTAGATAGACACGGGGAGAGAGGGTGTAGATAGACAGAGAGAGAGTGAGCAGATAGACACTGGGAGAGAGTGTGTAGACAGACACGGGGAGAGTGTGTAGATAGATACGGGGAGAGTGTGTAGATAGACACGGGGAGTGAGTGTAGATAGACACGGGGAGAGTGTGTAGATAGACACTGGGAGAATGCGTAGATAGACAAAGGGAGAGTATGTAGATAGACATGGGTACAGAGTGTGTAGATAGACACAGGGAGAGAGTGTAGATGGATACGGGGAGAGAGTGTGTAGACAGACACAGGGAGAGTGTGTCGATAGACACAGGGAGAGTGTGTAGATACACATGGGTACAGAGTGTGTAGATAGACATGGGTAGAGAGTGTGTAGATAGACACAGGGAGAGAGTGTAGATAGATACGGGGAGAAAGTGTGTAGACAGATACAGGGAGAGTGTGTAGGTAGACATGGGGAGAGTGTGTGTAGATAGACACGGGGAGTGTGTGTAGATAGACACTGGGAGAGAGTGTAGATAGACACGGGGAGATTGTGTAGATAGACACGCGGAGAGTGTGTAGATAGACACGGGGAGTGAGTGTAGATAGACATGGGGAGATTGTGTAGGTAGACACGCGGAGAGTGTGTAGATAGACACGGGGAGTGAGTGTAGATAGACACGGGGAGATTGTGTAGATAGACACGGGGAGAGTGTGTAGATAGACTCAGGGAGAGTGTGTAGATAGACACGGGGAGTGAGTGTAGATAGACACGGGGAGATTGCGTAGATAGACACGGGGAGAGTGTGTAGATAGACACGGGGAGATTGCGTAGATAGACACGGGGAGAGTGTGTAGATAGACACGGGGAGTGAGTGTAGATAGACACGGGGAGATTGCGTAGATAGACACGTGGAGAGTGTGTAGATAGACACTGGGAGAGAGTGTAGGTGGACACGGGGAGAGTGTGAAGATAGACACGCGGAGAGTGTGTAGATAGACACGGGGAGTGAGTGTAGATAGATTCGGTGAGATTGTGTAGATAGACACGGGGAGAGTGTGTAGATAGACACGGGGAGAGAGTGTAGATAGACACGGGGAGAGTGTGTAGATAGACACGGGGAGAGAGTGTAGATAGACACGGGGAGAGTGTGTAGATAGACACGGGGAGAGAGTGTAGATAGACACGGGGAGAGAGTGCAGATAAACACGGGGAGAGTGTAGATAGACACGGCGAGAGAGTGTAGATAGACACGGGGAGAGAGTGTAGATAGACATGGGAAGTGAGTGTAGATATACACGGGGAGAGTGTGTAGATAGTCATTGGGTGGGTGTGTGTGTGGGGGGGGGGGAGACCTGGAGGGTCTGTGAGTGTGGGGGAGTGGCCAGGAGAGTGTGTCCTGGGGGAGACTGGGGAGGGTGTGTGCTGGGAGAGAACTGGAGGGTGGGTGTTGGGGAAGTGGAAAAAGGGAGCAGGGAAGTAGACTATTCAATGCTGGACTTGTGGCAGCATGAGTGCCAGCGACCCTACACGCTGCGTGTACACGTCTCTCACAAGTACAGAGGAACATCAATATGGTGAAGCTTTGTTTTGCTTAAGGTAAATTGGACGCCAATTTATACATATATATATACATATATATATATATATATATATATATATATATATATATATATATATATATATATATATATATATATATATATATATATATATATATATATATATATATATATACCTTTCTTTCCCTATTTTCACGCTCTTCCTTCATCCTCCCCTCTGCTTCTCTGACGCCCCTCTCTTTAAATCCCCCCCTCTTCACCGTCTCCCCTCTAAACTCTCGCCTTTCTTTGATCTCCCACTTTCTACCAATTTTCCCCACTCTCAACATACCTTGACCCCCTGCTTCCGTCCCTTTCCATTCCTCCTCCCTCCCTCCCTCTCTATTTCCCCCTCTCTCACCCGTTCCAACCATCTCACCTCGCCCTCTCTTCCCCCGGGTCCCTTCCTTTTCCCTCTCCTAATATTCTACTTTTTTTCCACTGTCCACAGACTCCCTCAACATTCTACTCTTCGCCTCTCAACCCTCCCTCTCTCAGTAATCCCCATTTCCCCTACCATCTTTCTCCTCCCTTCTCCCCTAAGCTTCCTCTCTCCCTTCTCTCTTAATCTCCTCCTGTCACCACCAATGCCCACTCTCCTTCCTTCTGGTCTTCACTTTCCCTGCTTTTCTTCTTCTCCCTTCTCTCCATTCACTCCTGCCCCCTCCCCTCCTCCTACTTACACTCTCTGCTTTCCACTCTCCTTTCTTCATTCCTTCTTCCCGCCCATTCACCCTCTCACCCTTCTTTCCCCTAACTCTCCCTCCTCTCCTCGTGACTCCCTCCTCCTCACAATATTTCACCTGGGTGTTTAGCGGGAGCACGAACACTAAACTGTACGGAAAACACAGCCCTCGATGTCATTTCACACTTCTTGAAAATCGATGGTAGGCACTAAAGATGCTGATAATTCCTAAAGAATGGCACTTGAGCCGATCCGACTGTCCTATGACACTCCCGTACCCCTCATGTTGCATGTGTGAAAGGTTGGTGGAGCTAGCCCTAAGCGTTTGACCAACTTCTAGCAGACAAATTGGAAAACAGACGTTTTGTTATATATATATATATATATATATATATATATATATATATATATATATATATATATATATATATATATATATATATATATATATATATATATATATATGTCGTACCTAGTAGCCAGAACTCACTTCTGAGCCTACTATGCAAGGCCCGATTTGCCTAATAAGCCAAGTTTTCATGAATTAATTGCTTTTCGACTACCTAACCTACCTAACCTAACCTAACCTAACTTTTTCGGCTACCTAACCTAACCTAACCTATAAAGATAGGTTAGGTTAGGTAGGGTTGGTTAGGTTCGGTCATATATCTACGTTAATTTTAACTCCAATAAAAAAAAATTCACCTCTTACATAATGAAATGGGTTGCTTTATCATTTCATAAGAAAAAAATTAGAGAAAATATATTATTTCATGAAAACTTGGCTTATTAGGCAAATCGGGCCTTGCATTGTAGGCTGAAAAGTGAGTTCTGGCTACTAGGTACGACATATATATATATATATATATATATATATATATATATATATATATATATATATGTCGTACCTAGTAGCCAGAACTCACTTCTCAGCCTACTATTCAAGGCCCGATTTGCATAATAAGCCAAGTTTTCCTGAATTAATATATTTACTATAATTTTTTTCTTATGAAATGATAAAGCAACCCTTTTCTCTATGTATGAGGTCAATTTTTTTTTATTGGAGTTAAAATTAACGTAGATATATGACCGAACCTAACCAACCCTACCTAACCTAACCTAACCTATATTTATAGGTAAGGTTAGGTTAGGTAGCCAAAAAAAGCTAGGTTAGGTTAGGTTAGGTAGGTTAGGTAGACGAAAAAACATTAATTCATGAAAACTTGGCTTATTAGGCAAATCGGGCCTTGAATAGTAGGCTGAGAAGTGCGTTCTGGCTACTAGGTACGACATATATATATATATATATATATATATATATATATATATATATATATATATATATATATATATGTCGTACCTAATAGCCAGAACGCACTTCTCAGCCTACTATTCAAGGCCCGATTTGCCTAATAAGCCAAGTTTTCATGAATTAATGTTTTTTCGTCTACCTAACCTACCTAACCTAACCTAACCTAGCTTTTTTTGGCTACCTAACCTAACCTTACCTATAAATATAGGTTAGGTTAGGTTAGGTAGGATTGGTTAGGTTCGGTCATATATCTACGTTAATTTTAACTCCAATTAAAAAAAATTGACCTCATACATAGAGAAAAGGGTTGCTTTATCATTTCATAAGAAAAAAATTATAGTAAATATATTAATTCAGGAAAACTTGGCTTATTAGGCAAATCGGGCCTTGAATAGTAGGCTGAGAAGTGAGTTCTGGCTACTAGGTACGACATATATATATATATATATATATATATATATATATATATATATATATATATATATATATATATATATATATATATATATATATATATGTCGTACCTAGTAGCCAGAACGCACTTATCAGCCTACTATGCAAGGCCCGATTTGCCTAATAAGCCAAGTTTTCATGAATTAATGTTTTTTCGACAACCTAACCTACCTAACCTAACCTAACCTAACTTTTTTGGCAACCTAACCTAACCTAACCTATAAAGATAGGTTAGGTTAGGTTAGGTAGGGTTGGTTAGGTTTGGTCATATATCTACGTTAATTTTAACTCCAATAAAAAAAAATTGACCTCATACATAATGAAATGGGTAGCTTTATCATTTCATAAGAAAAAAAATAGAGAAAATATATTAATTTAGGAAAACTTGGCTTATTAGGCAAATCGGGCCTTGTATAGTAGGCTGAGAAGTGCGTTCTGGCTACTAGGTACGACATATATATATATATATATATATATATATATATATATATATATATATATATATATATATATATATATATATATATATATATATATATATATATATATATATACACATATATATATATATATATATATATATATATATATATATATATATATATATATATATATATATATATATATATATATATATAGAATTCGTAAATATGTGAGATGAGATGTTTAATTTAAAATGTGTATCTAGGTATCTATATTGTTAATGCTGTGATCTAAAATGCACCATAATGCTACATTGAATTTATTGTTATTCCAAACAGTCTAATTAAAATATGTTAGTTTCATTTTGAGTGGATAAGAAGACCACACCAACCAGCACATACAATCATCTATTTACCTCTGTGAATTTTAATTAATTTAATATATTCATCATTATAAAGATTGTTTTTTTTAATATAACTATTGAAAAAATAGTGTTTATACAGCCAAGAGCATGCTGTTGTTGGAGGTTGCTGAACCAGCTATCAACCATCACAACACATATTCCATATGACTTGTGCAACTTAATATGGAATGCAAGCACAAAGTCGGGACGAAGATATACCCATTTATCGCACTCTTCAAGAGAAGAAATGGAATAGTCATTTGTGATGCATCCAGTTTAAGTTTATGTCCAGTTACAATATAGAGACCCTTTGATAATTCTGAGACAAGATATTGCAACATAAGTCTTTGTGCAACCTATGCATTAAGGCATTAATTAAATCAGTGCTAAGAGAATATGGAAGATGCAATAATGGATATAATTAAAACATAATTATGCAACGAAATCTCATCTCTGTCAGAGATCTTTATTAAATTGTAATCCGATGGTAAATCGATGGTCTCAAAATTTTGCAGCCCAAATTCCTACCGTTAACAATTCATACCGATAGACTATCACAATCATTTTACCATCAGCATGAGTATTATATTGTGAGTCAAGTGACGTGAGTGACCAAGGCAAGCAAAAATAAAGAGATCACAAATCCATAGAAAATTCCATCACAATGACTCACTTAGATAGTACCCAAACTCACCTAACAGCACGAGGTAAAGTCAGTTAATCTAGTTCACCAAAGCTTCAAATGTCTTCCTTCATGAACCCATTCAACCAAACAGAGCACCACGAAAGATGATGAAATAGTCATGACAGCAAGTGAATAATATTCCCCAGTGAAAAACAGTAGAAAGTTATGCAGAAACTAAAATACATCTTTGTATATGATGTGATTGGTTTATTAATAGTAAATTGAGTATAGAGTAAATTGTGTATTTTACCTAAGGCACATCTAATCTGAAAACATTAAGTTGAACAGAGTTACGTGAGCGACGAAAACTCTGTGCATGATTGCGTCAACTGTTACGAGGGATAAGATGAGAGGAGAGCTTCTTCCCTTCCATGGGCCACTCTGATTCATATATCGAAGTGAACACTTAACCCCCAAGTGCACCAGAGAAACAAGGGACCTTAGCTCACATGGCTCAGATTAGCTCACCATCATTCAAATGGTTCCAGGAGTGTGGTAAGGTAGAATGTGAGGTTATCTTGAGATGGTTTCGGTGCTTAGCGTCCACGCGGCTCGGTCCTCGACCATGGCTCCTTTTTGTTACACATCCTCAGAAAGCAGCCCGTAGCAGCTGTCTAACTCCCAGGTACCTACTTACTGCTAGGTGAACGGGCGCATCACACTAAAAGAAACTCTGCCCATTTGTTTCTGCCTCCGCTGGTGATTGAACCCGGAACCTTAGCACTGTTGGAAATTTCCAACACTTAATTACTAACATTCAGTACCTTTAGAAACTATTTTTGTTCTGTTAAACATAATTTACTAACTCTGCTAACAGATACTTAGTAATATTGAGTTTAATTTATTAAGGCGTAATAACGTCTCATTTCCCAGAAATTCTAATCAGGTATTGCAGCAGCCCACATGACTACAGGTAAAATATTTACATTCACGAGAATTGTATTAAGTTCTCCTTATTTCACATTCTTTAATGAGACACATTCTTTAATAATTTTATTGTCACGAACATATTCAGTGAATTAAAGCTGATAATATGTTTATATTAGCTGGTAATAATTTATTCAGTTACGAACTGTTACTCCAGCGCATTCACATATGACTGAATTTCTATCCAGCACTCTCTTCCACTGAACAGCGTTCATTTAATCATTAAAAAACAAGAATTTACGCATTGCCAAGTAGGACAAATTAATTCTCTATAATTTTTGATTAACCTTGATTCAATTAACTCGGGAAATTAACAAAATTATAGCAAATATTTTGGGGGCCTATTTTAGCTAAGGCAAAGAGAGCACATGCGCGAGCATCCCGGGAGGAGAGAGAGACTTGGCAAGCGAGCCCATGATCGAGGAGAGTGTCTGGAAGCTGGCTGTATCACCGTCTTAGTACCAAGCCATTCCTGCATCTACGGACGCCAACAAGACGCAACAGCTTCATCATCACACAGACACCATGTCCGGCAGACCAGTTTGAAGCAAGTTTACGTCAATGAGTTTACGAGTTTACGAGATACATGCTACCATTCCCAACAACAGCTAAGCTATCTTTCTCTTTTTAGTAGTCTGTAGTAATATTTCTCGATTTATTAATATAAGATATCTGTTTATGTTTTATATATATATGATTTATGAATTGATGCGCATTAGCATCTCATTTTATTTTGAAAGTGCATTAGCTTCTCTATACAAATTAACCCTCCCCCCCCCCCCCAAAGTGTGTGGTGGGATTTGGCTCTGTAATTTACAGTAAACTACAGTTCACTTTTATACATTAATAGATTTCAGTTACACTTTATATAAGAGATCCATAGGCACTGTTTCTTCATTTTATTTTCTTATCATAAGAATGGTCCTTCAAATTATATATCATTTTTATTAACATTATTCTGGAGCCAGGTACTCAAATATCAGTACAATGTGGTCACTCATTCCCAATGGGGGCTTCCAACTTAACTTTCTTATATGATCTGATATTCACTCATTCAGAGTGAATATCAGATTTTACCTAGTTGTTCATCTTCTCTTCTAATTCTTGTGGATCCCTTGATGTCTTGGCTTACAATGTTTCATGTTGCCACGTCCAGCAGCTTAGCTCTCTATGTATCTGGTCCTCCATATGGGTCTCTGTTCTCCCCATGTATCTTCCTGTGGTCGAAGTCTCTCATGATTAGCAGTCTGGATCCGTTCCTGCTAGTGACAGAAGCTGCTCTCTCTATTATGTTAATGGTGGCCATGTTGTTTATATCATATTCCTGTCTGAGTCTTCTGTCATTTGGTGGGGGTTATATATATATATATATATATATATATATATATATATATATATATATATATATATATATATATATATATATATATATATATATATATAAATATATATAATGGAATTACAATAAATTTTTGACCTCCAATTACTATGGTGCCTGTTATGTGTCACTGAATGCTTCAAAGCCCTGGATAATTATCTCCTCAAAATTCCAATCTTTTCTTATCAACAAAACCACTCCACCTCCACCTCATTCTCCCTTCTCTTTTCTTACCACATAGTATTCCTGCAGAAACACTGCGTTTGATATGATTTTCATTAGTTTTGTTTCTGTGAGTGCTATTGTATCTGAGTTTTCTTCTTGTGTCCATTTTCTAAGTTTTCTTCTTATATTTGTAACCCTGTCTATGTTTATGTACATTGCCTTGAAGCTCACTTTCTTCTGTCCATTCTTCTTTACTCTCCCCCTTTAATGGGCTTTCTGCTGATGGAGAAAGTCGTTCCATGGGTGATAGAATTTGTGAGATGGATAACAGGGTTTTGGAAGATTCTGGTGTGAGGGGTAGGGGGGATCAAGGGAAGGGGGGAGAGGGAGGGTATGCGGTGAGGGAGAGGGAGGGTATGCGGTGAGGGAGAGGGAGGGTATATGGGATGAGGAACGAGGGAAGGTTTCTAAGGGGAGGAGGGTAGGGGTGTTGCTCTACTTGCTGGGTTTGCTGGGCCCAACTCCCTTCTGGGACTGTTGTGTTGGGACTAGGGTTCCTTGGTTCTCATCTCTCTCCCTACGCTTATTCCTTTCATCTGTTGCCATGATTCTCTCTTCCCTCGTTATGTCCCTCTGAAAATATACTTTTTTTGTATCCTCTCAGAGTTTGCAGTTGGAGTGTGTGTGTGTGTATGTATTTACTATTTGTGTTTACTATTTGAGACTGCCGAATCGTGTTATTAGCTCTTGGACCCCCGCCTTTCTAACCAATCTATTTTTCTTCTATTATGTTTACTACATACATTTTTCTTTAACACATGCGCGAACACGTACATGGAATGAAAACACGCACAGTGGACACACACACAAACACACACACATACACACACACACAAACACACACACACACACACACACACACACACACACACACACACACACACACACACACACACACACACACACACACACACACACACCAGTCGAGTCGAGCCGTCGAGGGAGGGTCGTAGGGTCGCGCTATCGTTAAACGCCGATATTTTTGGGTTAATTAAGGGTACAGTGACAGATCACAGATCTAGGGGTATCACAAAATGTATAACCGCCTCGAATAGGAAAGAAAAATACAGTGCTATCGCTGTTTATCACTAACCTTGTGTTTAACAGTGAATTCACCAGACAGGCCACGTGGGAGGGCCACGAGGCTTTGTTTACATTTGGGCTCCAGTGATCAGTGGTACAGCAAATTAGTGAACAGTAACATAACAGTCACAACGATGCAGTGACTGACTCCAGAGTTTTGTGTTAGATAGAGAAGAACCGCCATTATCAATCTACTGGGACATAGTGAATCACCACGTGGGAGGGGGACGATGGCACACTGTCATCCATACATCGTCCTAACTCATCTAGTTGTGTGAGCAGGAGGCTGACTGGTAGGTACCCCTCTCTGGTCAACTATTCAGGTGTACAGAGTGAAGTAAAGTATTATCAAATTCTTGTTCAGTATATCATATATATTTAAAATCTCAAAGTGGCTCATTTTGGATAGAGGTTGACACGGGACCCCCGTGACACACGCACGCATGCACGTATGCATGCACACACAAAAACATACACGCACACACACACACACACACAAACAAATGCATACACACACACACCATAACAAATGCAGTGTTTCCACAGGGCTACTATGTAGTGAGGAAAGAGAGAGAAGGGAGAGGAGGAGGTGGTGTAGCTTTTCTACTAAGAGAAGGTTGGAGTTTCGAAGAGATGGTAATTCAGAACTGTGAAGGTTTCAGTGACTACATATCAGGCACCATAGCAACTGGAGGACAGAAAATTATAGTAGTAGTCATATACCCCCCCCCCCCCCCACCGAATGTCAGAAGACCCAGACAGAAATATGATAGAAACAACTTGGCCACCATCAATATAATAGAGAGAGCAGCTTCGGTGGCTAGCAGGAACGGATCCAGGCTACTAATCATGGGAGACTTCAACCATGGAAAGATAGATTGGGGGAACAGAGACCCACATGGAGGCCCAGACATATGGAGAGCTAAGCTGCTGGAAGTGGCAACAAGAAACTTTCTAAGTCAACACGTCAAGGGACCGACAAGAACGAGAGGAGGGGATGAACCAGCCTTGCTTGATCTGATATTTACCCTAAATGAGTCGGATATAAGGGAAGTTAAGTTGGAAGCCCCCTTGGGAATGAGTGATCATAGTGTATTGAGCTTTGAGTACCTGGTTGAGCTAGGAATTACCACCCCCAAAAAAGAACTGGGAAACAAAGGGCTAGCGTACCGAAAGGGAAACTATGAGGAGATGAATAAATTCCTATGGGATATACATTGGGACACAGAACTCGGAACCAAGTCCGTACAAGACATGATGGACTATGTCACCCAAAAATGTCAGGAGGCTGTAAGCAGGTTTGTCCCAGCCCAACAGGAAAAAAACAGAGAAACAAAGGAAGAATCCGTGGTTTAATAGGGAATGTACGAAAGCAAAGGAGCTGAACAAAAGGGCATGGAGGAACTTCCGTAACAACAGAACACCAGAAAGTAGAGAGAGATACCAGAGAACCAGAAACGAGTATGTTAGTGTGAGAAGAGCAGCTGAGAAAAGATATGAAAATGATATAGCTAATAAAGCCAAGACTGAACTAAAGCTACTACACAGTCACATCAGGAGGAAGACAACAGTGAAGGAACAGGTGATGAAACTTAGGGTGGGCGAGGACAGGTACACAGAGAATGACAAAGAGGTGTGTGAAGAACTCAACAAAAGGTTCCAGGAGGTCTTTACAATAGAACAGGGAGAAGTCACGGCGCTAGGAGAGGTGGCAGCAAACCAGCTGACCTTGGAAAGGTTCGAAATTACAAGAGATGAGGTCAAGAAGCACCTATTGGAGCTGGATGTGAGAAAAGCTGTTGGGCCGGATGGAATCTCACCATGGGTATTGAAAGAGTGTGCAGGAGCACTTTGCTTGCCACTCTCCATAGTGTATAGTAGGTCACTGGAAACGGGAGACCAACCAGAAGTATGGAAGACTGCTAATGTAGTACCAATATTTAAAAAGGGTGACAGACAAGAGGCACTGAACTACTGGCCAGTGTCCTTAACTTGTATACCATGCAAGGTGATGGAGAAGATTGTGAGAAAAAACCTAGTAACACATCTGGAGAGAAGAGACTTCGTGACAACCCATCAACATGGGTTCAGGGAGGGTAAATCTTGCCTTACAGGCTTGATAGAATTCTATGATCAGGTGACAAAGATTAAGCAAGAAAGAGAAGGATGGGCGGACTGCATTTTTTTGGACTGTCGGAAAGCCTTTGACACAGTACCCCATAAAAGGTTGATGCATAAGCTGGAGAAACAGGCAGGAGTAACTGGTAGGGCGCTCCAGTGGATAAGGGAGTACCTAAGCAATAGGAAGCAGAGAGTTATAGTGAGGGGTGAGACCACAGAATGGCGTGAAGTCACCAGTGGAGTCCCACAGGGCTCTGTGCTTGGACCTATCCTGTTTCTGATATACGTAAATGATCTCCCAGA
>NC_091237.1:7350075-7457575 GCF_040958095.1 Procambarus clarkii | reverse complement strand
CCACCAAAGCGTGATTCCGTCACTCTACCGTCCCAGGTAGCAACATCATCACTCTGGCTCCTGCCTCGAACTCCCTTGGGACAGCCTTCTTGTCGTACCAGATCGACATCTTCTCTTGCGCTGTCTTCAAGTGATCAGCAGTCAGCTCCTTCGCCGTTTTCAATCGTTCATGGAATTTTCGCACGTACTCTTCCACTGTCACTAATATCTTCTCCGCCGTCATCCGCTCCTTTAGCATCAATAACGGGCTCCTTACTTCGTGCCCAAACACTAGCTGGAATGGAGAGAATCCCAGAGACTCAACTATAGCATCTCGGATCGCGAACAGGGCTGGACAGACAGCCTCATCCCATTCCGCTCCCTGTTCAGCACAATACACTCTTAAGATAGTCTTCAGAGTTGAATGGAACCTCTCAATCGCTCCCTGCGACTGAGGTCTATAAGGAGACGATCGTAGTTGGGCTATTCCCCAGCTCGCAATAGCCTGCCTAAACCACCTCGACTGGAAAACACTTCCACAGTCGGACTGGATCTCCTTGGGCACACCTACCCAAGCAAAGAACCGCTGAAGGTGTCCCATGACGCATTTCGATGTCACCTTCCGCACTGGGACCGCCTCTGGAAATCTCGTCGAAGCACACATGATAGTGAATAAGTAATTGTTCCCTTTTCTTGTCTTAGGTAGTGGCCCCACGACGTCGATTATTAGGCGCTCAAACGCCTGGCCAAATGCTGGAACTGGAACTAAAGGTGCTTTCGGGATGGCAGGGACGTTCTTCCCCGCTCTCTGGCACGGGAAACATGTCTTGCAAATTCTTCTTACATCCGCGTCCATGCCCGGCCAATAAAAATGTTCCTGAAGCCTGCCTAAGGTCTTGGTTACTCCCAAGTGACCCGCGGGATCCACTGTGTGTGCAAGCTTTAGCACCGCGCATCTGTACTGAGCTGGCACCACCACCTGATGCCTCACTCTCAGCATATCATTGCCCGCTTCTTCCCTAACCGGCCTCCACTGCCTCATTAGCACTCCCTTCTCCACGAAGAAATGAGTCGGTGACTTGGGTCCAGCGAGACCTCCTTCCGCCTCCCGTACCAACTCAGGAAACTCTTCCTTTTGCAGCTCACCTAGACGGGTGTGGTCAATACCTAAAGGACTGGTGAGAGTAACTTGGACACTCTTATCCGACGCTTCCTCACCTGTCGCTTGTCCTCTGGCCTCCTCTTGGAACAAATGATCGAGCCCCAGGTCACCTGGCATGTTCTCTTCGGCGTGACTGGATCCGCTCACATCACCTTCATTGACGTCTCGTCCTGACGTCACTGCGCATACCGGAAATGCCACTCTCGCAATTTCCATTTCGCCACTACTGGCGCCCGTCTTGCTGCTCCGTCGATAGGGCTCTACACACTCCTCACCCTTAATCAAATTCGGGAGAACACATCCCCCACAGGAGTCATTCCCTAGGATCACCTGAGCGTCCATCCTCGGCAGCAAAGCACAGACCCCTGCCAAGAGAGTCTGACAACCATAGTCTGAATTAAGAGTCACCCTATGGAGGGGCATCCTCACTTGTCCCCCCAACGTTCTTATCAGGGCCTCCCCTGTACTGGAACTTCTATAGTCCTCGGGGAAGAGGGATTCACTAACAAGGGTGAAGTCGGACCCAGTGTCCCTCAGCATCCTCGCTGGCACAGGATCAGCTCCCCTTATCTTCACCGTCCACTCACACACAAAGGGGTGGATCCTCTTCTCCCTCATCACCGGCATATCACCTGAATAATCGTTGGCTTCTCCGCTTTCCATCCTCGCGAAAGCCACGTTTCCACCGTGCCTGGGGCGTCCGCACTCCCTTGCAAGGTGTCCTCGTCCTCCACAGTTGTAACACCGACCGCCTCTCCTAGGCGATCCTCTACCAGTCCTCCTGGTAGCACCAATGGTAGAGGTTCCTTGAGTCCTCCTAGGACTCTCTGTCGTCGGTTCCCGGGCAGCAGCACTCGCTCCCGAGCTAGGTCCACTGCTCGCAGGTTGGGGCTTCCTCCCCGCGTCCCTTGAGCTCTTGAACTGGGTTACCTCATTGGGTACACTACTCTTGGGAGAGTCCCCACCCATCCTCGCTCCTCCTGAACTCCTAAGGTTCCCTCCCGACCTGGGGTAAGGCGAGTGTCTGGGCGGCCCCTCCCTCCTGAGATGTAGTGCCTCCTCCAGCATGTCGGCTCGGTCCGCTGCAGCCTTCAGGTCCTTAATACCTGCTTCTCTCAACCTTACTCGCAACTCAGGATGGAGCACTGACATAAACTTCTCCATCACTATCAGTCGTTTGATATCATCCACCGACTCCGCTTCCTCCGCCTTCAACCATCGTAGGAATTTCCATTCCATATCCCTGGCGGTCTCGGCGTAAGTCTTTCCCGACGCTCTTGTATACTCTCTGAACCGCTTCCGGTACATCTTCGGAGTCAGCCGGAATGAGTGGAGCACCGCATTCTTAATCGCGTTGTAACTAGTACACTCCTCTAGGTCCAGCATGTTATAGGCTTCCCGGGCCTCACCAGTCAACCTGCCCTGGACCAGAGCAGCCCAATCATCTTCTGGCCACTCCTTCAGAGTTGCTATCCGTTCAAAGTGTTCGAAGAACGCCTCAGCTTCTTGTGGTTCGAACGTAGGTAAGTCACGTTCCCTTACCTTGAGGTCATCTCGCCGTGCAGGTAGTGAGGGCAGACCACGCTCAACGCGACGCAATTCGACTTCTTTCTTTGCCTTTATCTCCTCCAGTCGCAGTTGTCTCTCTCCTTCTTCCCGCCGCAGCCGAGCTTCTCTCTCACGCTCCTCTCGCTGCAGCCGTGCTTCTCGCTCACGCTCCTCTCGCTGCAGCCGTGCCTCTCGCTCACGCTCCTCTCGCTGCAGCTCAGCCGCACGTTCCTCTCGCTGCATTTGCGCTTCTCTCTCCTCTCGTCGCAGCTGGGCTTCCAGTTGCATCTTCATTATTTCCAGTTGCAGGCTCCTCTTACTAAGCTGGACCTTCCACTGCTCCCATATTCACTGTGAATTCTCTCCACACTGGTAGGCGCTTGGGGTGGCTCTAGTCGCGACGGTTCACCTTGCGACGGCTCTCCTCGGGACGGCTCCTCTTGAGATGGCTCCTCTCCCGTCGCCTCCTCTCGAGCTGTGAGCTGTGCCATGATCTCTATCCTTCGCTCCGCTACCTTAGTCGTCCTCAACCTGTTCCCAATGTGGTTTGCCACTTGTTGGAGCTGGGCCTTGGTACACTCCTCCAAAATTCTCTCGTCCCTTGTGTCAATAAATTTCTTTACTTTGTCCTCCTCCATCTCTATATCATTGAGCATACACGACAGCACAGACAAGTTAGTAGGCACTAATTTCACCGTTTCAGTCCCTTAGCCGGTTGAGTAACAGTACTACTGAATTCACTGGCCACACTATATTTGTACCCTGGCAACACTTGTCTTGAAATTTGGGCCACACTGTAGCTTGATCCGCGCTTCCTGGCGAAGTTCCCAGTTCTTGGCTACCGGGGTTCGAATCCTGGCAAGGTCGCCAGTTCTCTGTCACGTGGGGGGGGGGGGGGGTGGTCTGGGCCGGGGCTCTGCTAACACTTAGCTGCTAGGGGCTCAAAAGGCCCAAATACTCAGCCCCTCCGACTCCCTGGATTCACCGGAGTCTCCTTGGGCACACAAGAGAGGACCAACAATGCCCACCTCCGCAGGTCTTTGCTTCCACCACAAAAGGGGTGCCACTTATTCACCCTGGAAGCCCTTCAGTCAGACACGGGGAAACTGCTATTAACAGCTCCGGCCTAGACCCGTGGGGGAGTGAAGGAAGACTCAGGCTTACCTTATAACCATAACCTCCCTGAGTCTTGCCTGCCAGACAAAAAAGGTTGCAGGAACTCCTTCCCCGCCTGTCTTCTCTATCTTCTTCTTAGCAAGGTCGCCAGCTGGGTTATTATATCTGCACCCCAGCAATGCAGTTTAGTGGGTGTATTATATATTGTTTGTAGCCAGAAGATTGCTACTCCCATAGATCTGCTACTAGACTGTTGGCCCAGGGTACTCTCCCAGGAAGGTCTGTGTGGCTTTACCTCTCTCTAGCCACTACGTTAATAGTTGCCACCATTCAGGCACTGATACTGATCGGATGGCTAAGGGTACACTTTTATGTAAGTCTGTGCTGTCTTTACCACCCTCCAGGCAATAAGAACTTCTATAGAGAACGTTGTGTCCCCTAGGTGGTACTATGATAACCTTCGTGTATGCTCATAGAGAATTATCATAAATGGAGGCACACTTAAACACAGTGATAAAATGTGTGAATTTACTGATGCAAATTACATGAACACACACACAATCACAAGTAATACATGAATATGGAAATACGGATAATAAGTCTGGAGATCGTCAGCCTCTTCTTCCACGACCTCCAACACTCCTTCAACTGAGCAGAAAGACAGGATTCCCACACTCTCACAGGAGGGCCTCTTCACCACGTCGGCGCCTCTTCTTCACTGTCCTGCCATCCATACACACTGTCCTCTCTGACAGTCCTGGACACAAGCTGCCTTGCAGCCTACTCTACTATTAAAGTATTAAAGTCCTGCTGCCACATACATAAATAAATATTGTGGCCTAACTAGCCTACTCACACAAGGGGTAATGGGAGGGAAAATGATCTACCTTACATTCCTGGCTCACGACGCCTGTCCCTCCATGGTGTGAGGTTCCCACGCCTCCTTGGGTCGATCCTTGACGATCCAGGACGTTCCACAGGTCCTCAGGTGTCGTGGAGCCTTCGCGTCGTCGCCGTTCCAATCCCTGAGATTCAGCTGCCCCAATCCTGGTTCATCGATGGGCGCTGAGCTAATCACTATTTTTCCCACACTCGCCCCTTCCACAAGGCGTTGCTCCTTGTCCTAGGCACGATGTCGTCCTTCCAAGACCCTCAGTGGATGTGACCCGGTCACAGCTAGGCTTGCCCGCCACACCTTCTCTGACCCTCAACGTCCAGCGTCGCCGCCCTGCGTCGTCGCCGAATATTTTCCAAGTTTGGCCCTCTTTCGCTCAATAAACTTGGTTCCTTTTGCTTCCCAGAAGCGCGGGGTCTCCAATATATCCGATGGGCTGCAATAGCCAGCACTAATCCACTAAGAAAGGCTTGTAGAGCCTCTAATCCTGGAGAGCAGACCGAGGTGCGTCCTGTCGCTTCCAAGGTCGGGTCACTTCTGACGTTGGCGCCGCCCGGGGCACTCGGTGACGTCATGGCGGGCCCTGATTTGTCGCCCGCGACCTAAGTCGGCCAATCGGCGATCGGCTAGTGTCCCTTCCAAAAGGTCATATCTGCATTAGGGGATACTCTTTCATTTTATAACAGGGCGCCAATTTGCCGTTATTTACAACTTATAATGTAACTTCCTTCCCTTTACTGGCAGTCGGTCTGGTCGCCACATATATCATTAGACTCCCTGAACCTCAGAGAATCAGTAGGGAGAGCTGATATGACTCTTAAAGCAGGCAAACGAAAGAGATAGGAGAGGGCACCGTAACAATATATATATATATATATATATATATATATATATATATATATATATATATATATATATATATATATATATATATATATATATATATATATATATATATATATATATATATATATATATATATATATATATATATATATATACAAGAGTTGTTACATTCTTGTACAGCCACTAGTACGCGTAGCATTTCGGGCAGGTCCCTGGAATAGGATCCCCACCGCGAAGAATCGTTGTTACAAACAAGTACACATTTTACTGTTGCGTTAAACAGAGGCTACAGTTAAGGATTTGCGCCCAGTAAATCCTCCCCGGCCTGGATACAAACCCATGACAAAGCGCTCGCGGAACACCAGGCGAGTGTCTTACCACTACACCACAGAGACTGTGTATCTCTGTATGTGTGTATATATCTGTGCGGAGACTGTATATATATATATATATATATATATATATATATATATATATATACATATATATATATATATATATATATATATATATATATATGCTTCACCTGTGACAGAAATAAAAAAAAACATGCATTCTTTTAAAAACAGCCCCATCTGTTGGACGTAAGAGCAACACACGCTGCAATCTCCGAAAGTTCTTCACCGATTGCTTTGAAATTTTGACACAACGTTGCATTCGAACAGGTGCGTCTTTGTATATACCTACTATATAGATGCCACCCCTGTGACAGGTAAACACCTGCGTTTATGAAAAACAGTGCCATCTGTTGCACATAACAGCAACATGCTTGCTATACTAAATATGTCACGAATTCCATTTCAATGTTTCTGACTGCATTGATAAATATTAATTCAATAGATTTCTATTAATTTTATTTTTATTTGAATTATTTTGTGTGACTGTGTTGGAATTGAGCTGTGCTGTTTACCATACCGTTCATTTCGTATGTATAAGTTTAGATGCAAAACCTTTGACAGGTAAAACTATGCTTTTCTTGAAAAACAGGACCATCTGTTGCATGTAGGAGCAACACACATGCTATACTAAATATGTTACAATTCCATTGTGCGGATGCGGGTGCGGATGACGAGAAGACGGAAGTGAGAGATGGTGGGGGAGGACGAGGGGACAAGGGAGGGGGTAATGGTGGGGAAGGACGAGGGGACTGGGGAGTTTGGGATGGTGGGGATGAGGGGATGATGGAGTGGAGAATAGTGGGGAGGACAAAGGGACAAGTTAGTGGGGCATGGTGGGAAGGAAGAGGGGATGGTGGAGTGGGGAATGGTGGGGGGGGGACGAGGAGACGGGTGAGTGGGGAATGGTGGGGGGGACTGGGGGACAGGGAAGGTTGCTGTGGCTCAGCAACGCGTGGCCTGGTACTGCTAAATAAATAATTAAATAATAGTATGTAGGACATGTTGTGGGTAAAGAGGGGGAACCCTCCCATGGATGGACCAGCCTAGGAGATTGTGATTTTTAGATGGGTGGTTAGGGGAGGACATGTGAAGGAGGTAAAGAGGAGGAGAGGAGGGGAGGGAGAGGCAGGAGGTAGCTTTCGGAGCGATAGGAGAGAGAGAGAGTGAAGTGGCAATGTTTTTTTACCAAAAATCATTCTTACCCCAAAGTCTCCAGCCTTTCGACGTGTTCATTGGTGGGTGTGACACCTGACATTAGTTACACGTCCGAGCTGAGGGTGTATGTGTTCTCGCTAAGGAGTCTTGAGGGTAAATGCGATGCAATGAGGCGTAATATTTTTTTTTATAAACAAGTGGGTGCGCCTCCTCCCTTCGACTCCCCTACGTTACGTCCAGAGCACTAAGGAGCGGCGGCACATAGCCACCACATAGACTTGAGGAGTGTCACCACATGACCACATGGGCAAATGGGGACATGCCACATAGCAGGTCACTTCTTTGAAGGCTGAGGCCCAACTGCAATGAATGGCAAAATTAGCCTCTACCATACCCAGTCCTGCCCGGCCTTCCCCCACCCCCCAACCAATTTTCACCCTTAGAGGTGTATAGAGACCACATACCAGCACATAGTGGGCGAGCGTTTGGGCGGGTTGACCGTTTGATTGTTTGTTTTGTTTTTGAAAGGATAGCCTGTCCTATTTCACAATATGCAGAACTTAAACATTATGTCATGGGCGAATATTCACATAAGTAGCACATGGCTCCCTGTGTCACACGTCTCATAGCTGCGGGGTGGGGTCCTTCTTGATGCTTGTCGTCTGACTGACTGAGGTAAATGACTACATTACCTCCCACCTAGCACTCAGCTCCATTTACGTGCCCCTCAGAGGTTGAGGGGCTTACACGCGTGTGTCTGTATTCATAACAAATAATGACTATAGCCTGAGGTATAGACCTTTAATTGCGCTTGGTCTCTGAGTAGCGATCCTCATCATATACCAGTCTTCAATTTTCTTCTATCAAATCAAATCAGTGCCAGAATCTAAATAGCATTTAGCATCTCTCAGTAAACTCAGTCAAAGTCAGTAAGCGTTTACTGAATGAGGGAAACATTTTACATCTTAAAAGGTGACTAAATAGCACTTAAAAGGTGCTATTTTGATGACCAGCATCTAAATAGCATTTAGCATCACCCAGTAAACTCAGTAAAAGCAGTCAGATACTCAGTAGCACCGCCATCCACCCTGCTCGCATCAAGAGCTAGGTCACACAACGGTGTGTATCAGATACTCGAAGAGGGACATCATTAGTTCACGTCCTGAACACATGTTCTTGAGTGACTGTGATCCCAATGAGCCGTGAGCGAGCAGTGAGGTAATTTGTAGACACAGACACATAGGGTACACATAGCAGTCACTGGACGTCCCTCCTGGTTAACAGCCTACATGCTGTCTCAGTATTCAGATCAATAAATAGTTAGGGAAAAGTAAACATCATTGTCTTTGAGAAACTTGAACGTTTCCTTTCTCCTAACGCCGTTGTTCACTTAACGTTGAATGTGGTAAACATTTTTCTAGTTTAGTTAAAAAGGGTTTATAGTTTAAAGTTTTCAGACCGACTTGATGAAACAGCATTCAGCTTCTCTCTCTCTCTCTCTCTGTCTCTCTCTCTCTCTCTCTCTCTCTCTCTCTCTCTCTCTCTCTCTCTCTCTCTCTCTCTCTCTCTCTCTCTCTATCTCTATCTCTATCTCTATCTCTCTCTCTGTCTCTCTGTCTCTCTGTCTCTCTGTCTCTCTGTCTCTCTGTCTCTCTGTCTCTCTCTCTCTCTCTCTCTCTCTCTCTCTCTCTCTCTCTCTCTCTCTTTCTCTCTCAGTAACTCAGTAAAAAAAACAGGGAGACAGCCAAACAGACGCAGTTGTGGGAACCGACCTGTGAGATTTATATTTATTTAATTTATATGAATATATATAGAATTTATATTTACGTTAATTTATATACTTCGATAGCAATTTGTATAATGATAACTGGACTGTATTTCTGCAATAATCTCATAATCTCACAAATCGATCCTCTACACATTAGGGGGGGTTTATATTAATTAATTTATATATATGCAGCCAATCAAACTACAGTATTAGACTACATACATTGAAGAGGTTCCTTATCTTATTTGTACAGCAGGTTAGTCCACCAGGTATAACTAGGGTGTAGACACCAAATTATCCTCTTTGAGGTAGCTTCCATCACCCAGTAACTGGTGCACAAAGTCTTCCTCATCTTGACCTGTCAAAAGGGCGCTAGCTGTAAAGCCAGAATCCTATATATGACAGGTATATCAGAGAAAATACTGTACATGGAACAATGAAGACCTGGCTTAATTACCTTTAGTTTGAGGCTACCACGTGCTCTAACCGGGCCACCCTATATAATGACATTAATGGCCATAAATGAAAGATACATGGGTTTCGGAAGAACACTTAACTTGATTTGTTGACAGCGTGTGATAATGGTACACCTTTGGTTTCCATAACACTACGTCCAAGTAAAATTAACAGGAGCCGAATTTGCTCCCGTGCCTCTGGTCTCAGTATAAACAATGTCTAACACTCCATACTACTGACGCTACTGGCCGACATTGTCCAGATATAATAGGAGCCGAATTTGCTCCACGCGTCTCGGAGGTGACAATAACAATGGCTGCCCCTTCTTCCTCACTGACGCCTGGCCTACATTGTCCAGATGTCAATAAGTGATAGAAGGGTCACATTTACTCTACTTTAATATTGATAATTAAGTTAATTTATATGAGATGTTTTATGATGGTAAAGTCCAAAGACTAATGTATTTAAGAATAATTCCCAGCAGAATAGCTGGTGAATTTATAATGGTATGTGGTGATGATATCCCGTTTTCTTTAAACGGTAATTCCACTACAAGTTACGTTTTCTATGGGTTAACTTGTTTATACAATACAGCTATTATCTGTATGATTATTAAATGGTGTCGGATTTTCCGACATAATTCCCCAGGGGGCTGCTCACGGGTCGAAGTCCTATTTAGAACAGACGAACACCGATACTCCTCCTTCGAATTATTAGATTAATTTGATGTTAGTAGTTAGTAATCACACATTTGTGCGTCTGTTCATACAGGACGGATATCCCGTACTAGAGTTGCAGGGGTTAGAAGTCTAATGTGATTTCATTTCCCTGTCAACTCTTGAAAGGCTAATATTCAAGCCTTATTACATATTATTTAACCAAGAAGACTGAATGTGATCAAGTACTACAGCCAAGTATGATTCAGGGACTGCAGTGAGATCAGTGACATTAGATATAACTTGAAGTTTGTTCAGGTAACTGGTCACTGATATATAAACACTGAGGCCCATGGAATACATCTTGATTAAATAATAAATGTATCAAATCAGTCATCAGATTTATTGGGGTTTAATTTAGTTAATTGATTCAGAAGATTGAATAGCTCATCATTAAAGTATAGTATGGTTCTGAGACTGCAGTGGGTTCAGTGACATTGGTCGCAGTGACTTGTAGCTGTTTAGGCTACTGTTCACTGATTTGCCACTGAGGCCTCATGAACTCATCTTCAGCTTTAAATGATGATACTAACATCAACCTCTGTTGGTATAGTCAGCTGTAATCTCCTTAGTATAATGCTACTGGAGAAATATAATCAGCTGACAAATTTAGATTTCTATTGGTATTGTTTATCTGCAGGCATAGGTCTCCTCAGGCTTGATACTGGGCCTGAGAGTAATTTACCTCCTGCAGAGTTTAACATGGTTATGCCCTGATATTTAGTAGGGCTACCGATGAAACGATGACAATAGTCTGTCCCTACAAGGAGACCGAAGTCAGTGAGGTGATCAGACTTAATATTATCTGCCAATTTTATTCCTCTATTTCTCAGGAATTTGGCTGTTGCTCTCAGACCTTGAACTTGTAGGTCTACTGGTATTTTGTCCACCACAATGGCTTGTACTCGACAGACGTACCTGCCTAAACGTACTGATGGTTGTACCACCTGGTAGACTTGAGGTCCTGCATCTGTTACAAACCCTGAGATGTTGAATGACATCTGGGCTACAGGCCTTAATTGTAGTTCATCTGCCAGCTTTTTAGTGACATATGTTCTTTGGGATCCTTGGTCAAACAACCCACGGGTATGGACCTTGGCCCTGTTATTCAGGATGGTAATTTGGGCAGTAGGCAAAGTCGTATTACCTTTAGACTTTGCCGATTGGACATTCTTTGTTTGTTGCACCTTGCAGTACTGTACTGAGGTGGGAATGCTATCTTCCACCTTGGGGTTTGGAGACGTTGTTTTGGTGTCTCTGCACAATGCTGCATGGTGTTGACCTTTGTTACACCTATTACAAGGGTGTAATTGGGTATCACAATCCTTGATGTTATGTTTCCTGAGGCACCTCGTGCAATGTGGCAAATCTTTGAGTCGCTCAACACGGGCGTCACTATCAGGAAAATTAGGGCAGTGGTACATTGAATGTTTCTCATTGCAGAACAAACATGTTCCATAGCTTCCTGTACCCTTTGGTGTCACGTTCTTGGGTGACACAGTAACTATAGGCTTGGAGGGTCCCACTGCATATACGCCCACACTGCCACTGTTCCATTTTGGTGTTGAATTATATTGTCTAGATTGATTTGGAGTACCTTTGGTACTCTGTGGTTTACTATTATTGGTTTCTGAGGGTTTACTTGGTGGTTTTAATTTGTCATGTGGTCGTAATTGATGAACTACTGACTTTAAACCTTCAGATATTTCATTCATGGATAAGATGCTTTTATTGTAATGAGCACTCATTTGTCTCAATATGTCCCTAGGTATTTTCTCCTGGACAATTATTTTCAAGACCCACTCAGCCCCGTTTGTATTTGCTGTCAGGCTGAGGGCATTGATCAATGATTCTACCTCCAGCTTGAAGACTTGGAGTGAATCAGCTGAAGCCTCCGGTGGGGGTAAATGCAACAGCTCATGAACTAAATGTGATGTTCTTACTTCTGGATCAGCATAATTATCCTTGAGGAGTTTTACTGCCAGATCATAGCCGTCATTAGTTAATCTCAGATGGGATACTACTGTTTTAGCCTCACCTGATAATTGGCCTTGCAAATAAGAGAATTTACTACTCTTTGGTAAAGATTGTTTTGAGTCTACAAGGTCAACGAATTTGTTCCAAAATTCGTCCCAATCTTCCTCATCTTTTCCTGAGAAAGTGGGTAAATTAATTGGTGGGAGTCGAGCTTCTGCTTGACTCGTATTAGATGCAACTGTTGTTGTTGTTGCTGTTGCCTTGTTCTGGGCAATTAATTTGACATAAGGCTGTAACGTGGCCTGAGTGTGATTTTCATAATTCGCTAGATCAACCATAATATCGTCTATTTCTGTTTCTGATAAATTAGTGTTGGCAAGTTCAGCCACATATGTTGCTATTTGGCATTTGATTTGCTCAAATTTACCTGCAGCTGCTTGATAATAGCTTTCCAGGTCAGCATAATCAACTTGAGATTGTTGTGACAAATCTTCACATTTCTTGATCTGTCTTGTTAAGTGGCCTTTCAGACCTGCAAGGGTTCTTTTCATTCTCCCTGCATTATCCATACTGGCTAGTTGGTGAAGCCTTGTGGGACTTGTACTTGGGCTGCTCATAATACTGAACAAGCACTGATGGTAGCCTAGGGTCAAATTCTGCACTCACTAGGCTATAATCCTACCTCATCTAGAGGTTAGCACTTAAAATTAATACACATTATATATATACAATCATACACACTAATGATTTGAGTGATAAACCAGTGTCATGGAAGTACCTTTAGGTTAGCTCTTCTATATCACCCTAGAATGGTAGAGACACTAATTAATCACTCAAAGGTGTAATGATCATAAGTAAATTATTATATATACAACTCAATTAGAGTTGATAAAAATTACACCCAAAATAGGGTCTGGACCATTCATTAATGGTGTTAGGTTGATCAATATAGTACAACTGACTATGGTAATAATGGGACTAGGATGAGCAATAATAGTTCAACTAGTCAATGGTAATATCCTACCCTGTTGTGGGTTGGCAATTAGTAAATATTATACTGTGATCACTAGTGCAATATATATTAAATAATTCTCTATTTGGAGAAATAATATACACAATTATTGATAATAGCCTCTATGAAACTTCTAATATTATCTAGAAGTATTAAATATTACCTTGCGACCTCACGAAATAAACTCCACAAAATACATAGATAATATCTCGCGAAATTTAACACCACAAAATCCGTGAACAATCTCGCGACACAGTCACTAATTTGGCTGGCTTCTATATTAGCGCTGTCATTTCACAGAATAACACGCCACCAAATCTGTGGGTGTACATGAAACCGCTGACTAAGGCTTAACTGAACTGAGTGGGGCTCGTGAACTCGCACGAGTCAACGCCGCCGTCATTGACTGCTGGCTTTGTTTAAATCACACTGCACTAGTATATTTAATGAATCCACTGGTTAACTAGTTCATCCGGTACTAAGATGACCAAATGTGGGTTCAAAGGACCGAATAATCCGTCATCCGGTTCGAAGATGACCAAATAATGTGGGAACCGACCTGTGAGATTTATATTTATTTAATTTATATGAATATATATAGAATTTATATTTACGTTAATTTATATACTTCGATAGCAATTTGTATAATGATAAGTGGACTGTATTTCTGCAATAATCTCATAATCTCACAAATCGATCCTCTACACATTAGGGGGGGTTTATATTAATTAATTTATATATATGCAGCCAATCAAACTACAGTATTAGACTACATACATTGAAGAGGTTCCTTATCTTATTTGTACAGCAGGTTAGTCCACCAGGTATAACTAGGGTGTAGACACCAAATTATCCTCTTTGAGGTAGCTTCCATCACCCAGTAGTTGGTGCACAAAGTCTTCCTCGTCTTGACCTGTCAAAAGGGCGCTAGCTGTAAAGCCAGAATCCTATATATGACAGGTATATCAGAGAAAATACTGTACATGGAACAATGAAGACCTGGCTTAATTACCTTTAGTTTGAGGCTACCACGTGCTCTAACCGGGCCACCCTATATAATGACATTAATGGCCATAAATGAAAGATACATGGGTTTCGGAAGAACACTTAACTTGATTTGTTGACAGCGTGTGATAATGGTACACCTTTGGTTTCCATAACACTACGTCCAAGTAAAATTAACAGGAGCCGAATTTGCTCCCGTGCCTCTGGTCTCAGTATAAACAATGTCTAACACTCCATACTACTGACGCTACTGGCCGACATTGTCCAGATATAATAGGAGCCGAATTTGCTCCACGCATCTCGGAGGTGACAATAACAATGGCTGCCCCTCCTTCCTCACTGACGCCTGGCCTACATTGTCCAGATGTCAATAAGTGATAGAAGGGTCACATTTACTCTACTTTAATATTGATAATTAAGTTAATTTATATGAGATGTTTTATGATGGTAAAGTCCAAAGACTAATGTATTTAAGAATAATTCCCAGCAGAATAGCTGGTGAATTTATAATGGTATGTGGTGATGATATCCCGTTTTCTTTAGACGGTAATTCCACTACAAGTTACGTTTTCTATGGGTTAACTTGTTTATACAATACAGCTATTATCTGTATGATTATTAAATGGTGTCGGATTTTCCGACAGCAGTGTAGTGAAGAGTGTATCAGGCTATGGGGGATAGATTAGTTTTTTAGTTCAAAGTTCTCAGTCCGACTTAATGAAACAGCATTCAGCTTCTCTCTCTCAGTAACTCAGTAAAAAAAAAGCAGGGAGTCAGTCAACAGAGGCAGTGGAGAAAAGACTGTATCAGGCAATGAGGGATAGATTAGTTTAAAAAAAAAAATCAAATCAAATCAAGTAAATGAGCGAGCCACAACCACATAGCTGCGTGGAGCGAGCATTCGAGCGGTACACCGCTTGATGTCGGTCACGTGACTGGGTTAATGACCACAATTTCCCACACCATACCTGCTCCTGCACACCCCTCCTCCCTACACTTAGCATGCTCTGTTTACTTCTCACCTCACAGGTTGACACTTACACGCTTTTCTCGGTATACAGTACAAAAACAACAACAATAAGTAGGTAAAAGACGTAAACCTTTTATATATAATTTTAATTCTTTATTAAACACTTAAGAGTAACGTCCGTCCGTCGTAAGCTAGTATTCAATGTTTTTTGTTTGGTTTTTAATAATCCTGTGAGAACCATTTCTTAATCCGAATAGAATTAAAAAAAAAAAGTATCGTTTCGAGTTAGTCCGATTACATTTTTATCACTAATCCAATAATATTACTATGCGTTATTCATCATCATTACAGTTAAAGTCTTCACATTCAAGCTATCTTAGTTTAAAGGTTCTACGTACATCACAAAAGCAGTCAGTCACTCAGCCAAGTTATCCCTTGATGCAGCTGTTCAGATAGCGTTTTCCTTTCTTCCCCAAATAACTTTGAGTAGTAACGAGGCTCATCATAAGACAGTCTTCAGCCTTCTTATAACAAAATCAAATAAAAGCTACAGTGTGTTCTCACCTCGTATCGTAACGGGACCAACATGCAAACATCATTCTATTACTGTGTGACTGTTGTAACGTAACGTAGAAATTCATCAGTCGTAAGGCTAGCTTCAATTTTCTTATAACAAAAAATCAAATCAGTGCTACTGTGTGTTTTACATTTCGTAACGAAACGGAACCAACAAGCAATCACCATTCTTTTACTGTGTGACTGTTTTTCAGTTCTTGTAACACAATGTAACGTAATGCGGAAAATAAACTTTCAGCCGTTAACTACGTAAGAATGGATAGACCAGTTGTTCTGTGCAAAAGCCTTTACATATGATCAGAATACTAGAGTAGTGACCCAGTTCACAAACACACCATTAGGTTTGGAAACTTTAAAGTTACATTAACCGAAGGAAAACTGACAGGTCTCCAACAGAATAAACACAGATGCCAATCCATTCCACACGTCCTCACCAGAGGATGGAAGACTAATGACGATTTTCGGCACCCCCTCACTCTTACCCTTGTAATCTTGTAACATAACGTGACCAACATGGTAACATCATTCTTTGCCCAAATCATAAGAAATTGATCATTTGCCCAATTTTTAAGATTCACGAGTGTCTTAAGGTAGTCTTCAATCTTATTATTATAACAAATCAAATTCAATGTTACTGTGTGTTTCACACTTTCTAACGTAACATAACCAACATACTACTGTGTGTTTTACACCTCGAAACGTAACGTGACCAACGTGCAATCATCATTCTTTCTCAAAATAACTTCTTTTTAAGAATAACGAGGCTCTTAAGTCAGTATCCAATCTTATTCTACAGATAAATATTAATGTGTGTGTCTGTTAGTCCTAGTAACACAAGCACAATGTAATGTAACGAGGAAAATCAGCCTTCTGCCATTCAAATAAATATCATTTTGAAATGTAAAGCGTGTCTACCTAACGTAACGTAATGTGACTATCATGCAAATATTGTTCGCTCATTCTTTTACTGTGTGACTGTTTTAGACCTTGTAAGACAGAATGTAATGTAACGTGGAAAATCTTAGACTTGATATTATATTTAAAAATAGCTTATTCATTATTAATGAGCACAACCCATTTTTCCCATTTATCTCACTGCTAGTGTGCGTGTGTGTTTGTGTGTACTCACCTATTTGTACTCACCTATTTGTGCATGCGGGGGTTGAGCTTTGGCTCTTTGGTCCTGCCTCTCAACTGTCAATCAACTGGTGTACAGATTCCCGACGCTACTTGGCTCTATCATATCTACATTTAAAACTGTGTATGGAGTCAGCCTCCACCACATCGCTGCCTAATGCATTCCACCTGTTAACTACTCTGACACTGGAAAAGTTCTTTCTAACGTCCCTATGGCTCATTTGGGTACTCAGTTTCCACCTGTGTTCCATTGTTCGAGTTCCACCAGTGTTGAATAGTTTATCCTTGTCTACCCTGTAAATTCTCCTGAGGATTTTGTACGTAGTGATCATGTCTCCCCCTCACTCTTCTGTCTTCCAGTATCGTAAGGTGCATTTCCCGCAATGACTCTTAGTTCTGGGACTAGTCTAGTGGCATACCTCCGAACTTTTTCTAGCTTCGTCTTGTCCTTGGTAAGGTCCGGACTCCATGCTAGGGCTGCATACTCTAGGATTGTTCTTACGTATGTGGTATACAAGATTCTTAATGATTCCTTACACAGGTTCCTGAAGGATGTTTTGATGTTAGCCAGCCTCGCATATGCCGCAGACGTAATTCCTTTTATGTGGGCTTGTGGGGACAGGTTTGGTGTGATATCAATTCCTAGATCTTTCTCTCTCTGTTTCATTATGTACTTCATCTCCTATTCTGTATTCTGTGTCTGGCTTCTTGTTTCCACCGCCTAGTTTTATTACTTAGCATTTACTCGGGTTAAACTTTAGCAGCCATTTGTTGAGCCATTCATTCAGTCTGTCTAGGTCGTCATGTAGCCTCCTACTCTCATCCTCTGTTTCAATCCTCGTTATAATTTTTGCACCATCAGCAAACTTTGAGTGAAACGAGTCTATACCATCTGTTAGATCATTTACTTATATCAGAAACAGTATAGGTCTAAGTACTGACCCCTGAAGGACTCCACTTGTAACGTCACGCCAGTCTGAGACCTCACCCCTTACAATGACTTGTTGTCTTCTGTTGCTTAGGTACTCCCTTATCCAAAGGACTACCTTTCCTTTTACTCCCGCCTGCATCTCCAGCTTTTTTACTAGCCTCTTGTGTGGCACTGTATCAAAGGCTTTCTGGCAATCCAAAAATATGCAGTCTACCCACCCGTTTCTTTTCTTGCCTGATTTTTGTTGCCTGGTCACAGGCAGGACAATTAGCCCTGTGATGCAGGACTTGCCATCCCTGAACCCATGTTGATGTTGTGTTACAAAGTTCTTTCACTTCAGATGTTCCACTAGCTTTCTTCGCACAATCTTCTCTATCAGCTTGCATGGTATGCAGGTTAGGGACACTGGCCTGTAGTTCAGTGCCTCCTGTCTATCCCCTTTCTTGTATATCGGAACTACATTAGCTGCTTTCCAAATTTCTGGCAGTTCCCTTGTTGGCAGTGATTTCTTATACACTATGGAGAGTGGTAGGCACAGTGCTTCTCCTCCTTCCTTTAGTATCCAAGGGGAGATTCCATTTGGGCCTATGCCCTTTGTCACATCAAACTCTAGTAAACATTTCCTTACTTCCCCACTGGTAATTTCAAACTCTTCTAGTGGTTCCTTCTTAACTATTCCCTCTTTTATCTCTGGAATCTCTCCTTACTCTAAGGTGAAGACCTTCTGGAATTTCTTATTCAGTTCCTTACACACTTCCTTGTCGTTTGTAGTGAATCCTTATGCCCCTATTCTTATTTTCATTGCATGTTCCTTTACTGTTGTTTTTCTCCTCATGTGGCTGTGCAGCAACTTAGGTTGAATCTTTGCCTTGCTTGCAATGTCATTTTCGTATTGTCTTTTTGCCTCTCTTCTCATCCTGACATATTCATTCCTGGCACTCTGGTATCTTTCTCTGCTCTCAAGTGTCCTGTTATTCCTATAGTTTCTCCAAGCCCTTTTACTTTGCTGCTTAGCTAGCCTACATCTCTGATTAAACCACGGGTTTCTCATCTTCATTTCATTGTTTTCCTTTTTGACTGGGACAAACTTGTTTGCTGCATCCTTGCACTTCTGCGTGATGTAATCCATCATATCTTGGGCCGTCTTTCCCCTGAGCTCTGTTTCCCATCTTATATCTGTTAGAAATTTTCTTATCTCCTCATAGTTTTCCTTTCGGAATGCCAGCCATTTGTTTTCAGTACCTCTCCTCGAGTTCAATAAACTTTCCTCAACCAGATACTCAAACGCCAGTACACTGTGGTCGCTCATTCCTACTGGGGCCTCAAATCCGGTTTTCCTTATGTCTGAGTCGTTCAGAGTGAATACTAGGTCGAGTCTAGCTGGTTCATCATTTCCTCTCATCCTAGTGTGGTTCCCTGACATGTTGGCTTAGAAAGTTTCTTCTGTGTGTGTGTGTGTGTGTGTGTGTGTGTGTGTGTGTGTGTGTGTGTGTGTGTGTGTGTGTGTGTGTGTGTGTACTCATGCGGGGGTTGAGCTCTGGATCTTTGGTCCCGTCTCTCAACCGTCAATCAACAGGTGTACAGGTTCCTGAGCCTATTTGGCTCTATCATATCTACACTTGAAACTGTGTATGGAGTCAGCCTCCACCACATTGCTTCCTAATGCATTACATTTGTCAACCACTCTGACACTAAAAAAGTTCTTTCTAATATCTCTGTGGCTCATTTGGGCACTCAGTTTCCACCTGTGTCCCCTAGTGTGTGTGCCCCTTGTGTTAAATAGCCTGTCTTTATCAACCCTGTCGATTCCCTTGAGAATCTTGAATGTGGTGATCATGTCACCCCTAACTCTTCTGTCTTCCAACGAAGTGTGGTTCAATTCCCGTAGTCTCTCCTCGTAGCTCAAACCTCTCAGCTCGGGTACTAGTCTGGTGGCAAACCTTTGAACCTTTTCCAGTTTAGTCTTATGCTTGACTAGATATGGACTCCATGCTGGAGCCGCATACTCCAGGATTGGTCTGACATATGTGGTATATAATGTTCTGAAAGATTCCTTACACAAGTTTCTAAAGGCCGTTCTTATGTTAGCCAACCTGGCATATGCTGCTGA
Organism: Procambarus clarkii; assembly: GCF_040958095.1. Lineage (NCBI taxonomy): Eukaryota > Metazoa > Arthropoda > Malacostraca > Decapoda > Cambaridae > Procambarus > Procambarus clarkii. Next base: position 7,437,818 of record NC_091237.1, on the reverse strand, counting down.
TGTAATCCTCTTGATATGAGCTTCAGGGGACAGGTCTGGCGTGATATCAACCCCCAGGTCTTTCTCTCTCTCTGACTCTTGAAGTATTTCATCTCCCAAGTGATACCTTGTATCAGGTCTTCTGCTTCCTACCCCTATTTTCATTACATTACATTTGCTTGGGTTAAACTCTAACATCCATTTGTTCGACCATTCCTGCAGCTTGTCCAGGTCTTCTTGAAGCCTCAAGCTGTCCTCCTCTGTCTTAATCCTCCTCATAATTTTGTCGTCGTCAGCAAACATTGTGAGGAATGAGTCTATACCCTCTAGGAGATCATTTACGTATATCAGAAACAGGATAGGTCCAAGCACAGAGACCTGTGGGACTCCACTGGTGACTTCACGCCATTCTGAGGTCTCACCCCTCACTATAACTCTCTGCTTCCTATTGCTTATTTACTCCCTTATGCACTGGAGCGCCCTACCAGTTACTCCTGCCTGTTTCTCCAGCTTATGCATCAACCTTTTATGGGGTACTGTGTCAAAGGCTTTCCGACAGTCCAAAAAAATGCAGTCCGCCCATCCTTCTCTTTCTTGCTTAATCTTTGTCACCTGATCATAGAATTCTATCAAGCCTGTAAGGCAAGATTTACCCTCCCTGAACCCATGTTGATGGGTTGTCACGAAGTTTCTTCTCTCCAGATGTGTTACTAGGTTTTTTCTCACAATCTTCTCCATCACCTTGCATGGTATACAAGTTAAGGACACTGGCCTGTAGTTCAGTGCGTCTTGTCTGTCACCCTTTTTAAATATTGGTACTACATTAGCAGTCTTCCATACTTCTGGTAAGTCTCCCGTTTCCAGTGACCTACTATACACTATGGAGACTGGTAAGCAATGTGCTCCTGCACACTCTTTCAATACCCATGGTGAGATTCCATCCGGCCCAACAGATTTCTCACATCCAGCTCCAATAGGTGCTTCTTGACCTCATCTCTTGTAATTTCGAACCTTTCCAAGGTCACCTGGTTTGCTGCCACCTCTCCTAGCGCCGTGACTTCTCCCTGTTCTATTGTAAAGACCTCCTGGAACCTTTTGTTGAGTTCTTCACACACCTCTTTGTCATTCTCTGTGTACCTGTCCTCGCCCACCTTAAGTTTCATCACCTGTTCCTTCACTGTTGTCTTCCTCCTGATGTGACTGTGTAGTAGCTTTGGTTCGGTCTTGGCTTTATTAGCTATATCATTTTCATACCTTTTCTCAGCTGCTCTTCTCACACTAACATACTCGTTCCTGGTTCTCTGGTATCTCTTTCTACTTTCTGGTGTTCTGCTATTACGGAAGTTCCTCCATGCCCTTTTGTTCAGCTCCTTTGCTTTCGTACATTCCCTATTAAACCACGGATTCTTCCTTTGCTTCTCTGTTTTTTCCTGTCGGGCTGGGACAAACCTTCTTACAGCCTCCTGACATTTTTGGGTGACATAGTCCATAATGTCTTGTACGGACTTGGTTCCGAGTTCTGTGTCCCAATGTATATCCCATAGGAATTTATTCATCTCCTCATAGTTTCCCTTTCGGTACGCCAGCCCTTTGTTTCCCAGTTCTTTTTTGGGGGTGATAATTCCTAGCTCAACCAGGTACTCAAAGCTCAATACACTATGATCACTCATTCCCAAGGGGGCATCCAACTTAACTTCCCTTATATCCGACTCATTTAGAGTAAATATCAGATCAAGCAAGGCTGGTTCATCCCCTCCTCTCGTTCTTGTCGGTCCCTTGACGTGTTGACTTATAAAGTTTCTTGTTGCCACATCCAGCAGCTTAGCTCTCCATGTGTCTGGGCCTCCATGTGGGTCTCTGTTCCCCCAATCTATCTTTTCATGGTTGAAGTCTCCCATGATTAGTAGCCTGGATCCGTTCCTGCTAGCCACCGAAGCTGCTCTCTCTATTATATTGATAGTGGCCAAGTTGTTTCTATCCTATTCCTTCCTTGGTCTTCTGACATTCGGTGGGGGGTTATATATGACTACTACTATAATTTTCTGTCCTCCAGTTGCTATGGTGCCTGATATGTAGTCACTGAAACCTTCACAGTTCTGAATTACCATCTCTTCGAAACTCCAACCTTCTCTTAGTACAAAGCTACACCACCTCCTCCTCTCCCTTCTCTCTCTTTCCTCACTACATAGTAGCCCTGTGGAAACACTGCGTTTGTTATGGTGTTTGTTAGCTTTGTTTCTGTGAGTGCTATTATGTCTGGGTTTTCTTCTAGTGCCCATTCTCCGAGTTCACTTGTTTTATTAGTAATTCCATCTATGTTAGTGTACATTGCCTTGAAGCTCACTTTCTTCAGTTCATTTTCTTGTCCCTTTCTTGGCGAGCATTCTGCTGGTGTGGGAAGCTTTTCAGTGGGTGAGATGATCTGTGAGGTGGTTTGCAGGGTTTCAGGGGAGTTTGGGGTGAGGGGTGGGGGTTTCATGGAAGGGGGGACAGGTAGGGTGTGGGTTAAGGAGATAGGGGGGGACATGGAGGATACGGGGTGAGGGGGGAGGAGGGATAGGGATGAAGGCGGAGGGGGGGGGGGGGGGGAAAGGTGGGAGGGGGGACATGATGGGAATGGGGTCACCTGTGTCCCCTTGTTCGCGTTCCACCAGTGTTGAATAGTTTATCCTTGTTTATCCGGTCGATTCCTCTGAGGATTTTGTAGGTTGTGATCATGTCTCCCCTTACTCTTCTGACTTCCAGTGTCGTAAGGTGCATTTCCCGCAGCTTTTTCTCGTAACTCATGCCTCTTAGTTCTGGGACTAGTCTAGTGGCATACCTTTGGAATTTTTCCAGCTTCGTCTTGTGCTTGACAAGGTACATGCTCCATGCTGGGGCCGAATACTCCGGGACTGGTCTTACATATGTGGTATACAAGATTCTGAATGATTCCTAACACAGGTTCCTGAACGCTGTTTTGATGTTAACCAGCCTCGCATATGCCGCAGGCGTTATTCTTTTTATATGGGCTTCAGGAGACAGGTTTGGTGTGATATCAACTCCTAGATTTTTCTCTCTGTCCGTTTCATTAAGTACTTCATCTCCTATTTTGTATACTGTATCTGTATCCACAGTGTATCCTGTGTGTGTGTGTGTGTGTGTGTGTGTGTGTGTGTGTGTGTGTGTGTGTGTGTGTGTGTGTGTGTGTGTGTGTGTGTGTGTGTGTGTGTACTCACCTAATTGTGCTTGCGGGGGTTGAGCTTTGGCTCTTTGGTCCCGCCTCTCAACCGTCAATCAACATGTGTACAGATTCCTGAGCCTACTGGGCTCTATCATATCTACATTTGAAACTGTGTATGGAGTCAGCCTCCACCACATCACTTCCTAGTGCATTCATTTACTAACTACTCTGACACTGAAAAAATTCTTTCTAACGTCTCTGTGGCTCATCTGGATACTAAGTTTCCACCTGTATCCCCTTGTTCGTGTCCTACCCGTGCTGAAGAGTTTGTCTTTGTCCACCCTGTCAATTCCCCTGAGAATTTTGTAGGTGGTTATCATGTCTCCCCTTACTCTTCTGTTTTCCAGGGATGTGAGGTTCAGCTCCTTTAGCCTTTCCTCGTAACTCAATCCTCTCAGTTCTGGGACGAGCCTGGTGGCATACCGCTGAATCTTCTCTAACTTTGTCTTGTGTTTAACTATGTATGGACTCCAGGCTCGAGCTGCATACTCCAGGATTGGTCGGTCTTACATAAGCGGTATACAGGATCCTGAACGATTTCTTACACAAGTTTCAATCGGCAGTTCTTATGTTAGCCAGTCTAACATATGCCACTGATGATATTCCTTTGATGTGGGTCTCTGGGGACAGGTTCGGTGTGATATCAATCCCCAGATCTTTCTCTCTTTTTGACTCTTGCAGGATTTCACCTCCTAGATGATACCTTGTGTTCAGCCTCCTGCTCACTTCGCCTAATTTCATTACCTTACACATTCCTGAGTTGAACTTTAGCAGCCGTTTTCTAGACCATTCCTCCAGTTTGTCCAGGTCATCCTTTAGTCTCTGTCTATTTTCATCCGTCTTGATTCTTCTCATAATTTTGCATCATCAGCAAACATTGAGAGGAACGAGTCTATACCCTCCGGAAGATCGTTTACATATATTAGAAACAGGATGGGTCCAAGTACTGCGCCCTGTGGGAATCCGCTGGTGACATCTCGCCACTCTGATGTCTCCCCCCTCACCGTTACTCGCTGTTTCCTGTTGCTTAAGTACTCCCTTATTCACTAGAGCACCTTCAATTTTTCTCCTGCCTGTTGCTCAAACTTTTTTAACAGCCTTTTATGGGGTACTGTGTCAAAGGCTTTCTGGCAGTCCAAGAAAATGCAGTCGGCCCACCCTTCTCTTTCCTGCCTTATTTTTGTTGCCTGGTCACAGAATTCTATTAAACCTCTGAAGCACGATTTACCATCCCTGAACCCATGTTGGTGGTGAGTTAAAAAGATGCAATCCAGATGCTCTATGAGCCTTTTCCTCACGATCTTCTCCATCACCTTACATGGTATACAAGTTAGGGAAACTGGGCTGTAGTTCAGTGCCTCTTGCCTGTCACCCTTCTTGTATATTAGAACTACATTAGCTGTCTTCCAACTTTCTGGTAAGTCTCCTGTTTCCAGTAACCTGTTATACACCATAGAGAGTGGCCCACTTAGTGGTTCTGCATCTTCCTTTAGTATCAATTGTAAGATTCTGTCAGGCCCAACAGACTTTGTCACATCCAGCTCCAGCAGACACCTTTTGACCTCATCACTAGTGAGGTCAAATTCCTCCAAGGTGGTTTGGTTTGCCTCCTCCTCATTTATTGCAGGGGCTTCTCCTTGTTCTATTGTGAAGACCTCCTGGAATCTCTTGTTGAATTCTTCACACACCTCCTTGTCATTCTCTGTGTATCTTTTCTCCCCTTTTCTCAGTTTCATCACTTGTTCCTTCACTACTGTTTTCCTCCTGATGTGGCTATGGAGCAGCTTTGGTTGGGTCTTGGCTTTACTCGCTATGTCATTTTCAAACTGTCGCTCTGCTTCCCTCCTCACTCTGAGGTACTCATTTCTGGCCCTCTGGTATCTCTCCTTGCTCTCCGGTGTTCTGTTATTTCTGTAGTTTCTCCATGTTCTTTTACTCAGTTGCTTCGCTGTTCCTTGTTCCTTCACTACTGTTTTCCTCCTGATGTGGCTATGGAGCAGCTTTGGTTGGGTCTTGGCTTTACTCGCTATGTCATTTTCAAACTGTCGCTCTGCTTCCCTCCTCACTCTGAGGTACTCATTTCTGGCCCTCTGGTATCTCTCCTTGCTCTCCGGTGTTCTGTTATTTCTGTAGTTTCTCCATGTTCTTTTACTCAGTTGCTTCGCTACCTTGCATTCCTGGTTGAACCAGGGGTTTTGCTGTTGTTTTCGTTTTATTCCTTTTGGACAGGGATAAACCTGTCTGCAACTTCCTGGCACTTCTGAGTGACAAAATCCATCATGTCCTGCATATAACTGCCTTCTAGGCCTTCTGTCATTTAGGGGAGGGTTGTAAATGACTGCCACTATTATCTTAGGTCCACCCATTGTTATAGTTCCTGTTATGTAATCTCTGAACCCGTCACAATCCGGAATTTCCATTTCATCAAAATTCCAGTCCTTCCTTATCAGCAGGGCCACTCCTCCACCTCCTCTCTCGTCCCTCTCTTTCCTTACTATATAGTAGTCCTTTGTAAACACAGCATCTGTTATGACTCCTGACAATTTTGTTTCCGTGAGTCTTATTACATCAGGGTTTTCTTCTTGCGCCCTTTCTGCCAGTTCACTTGCTTTATTGGTAATCCCATCAATTTTTTAGTACATTACCTTGAAGCTCCTTTCTTATATCCAATTTCACCATCACTCCCCACAAGTGTAGGAAGTTGTTCCATGGTCATTGCTACTTGGGTAGGCTCATCCTCCTGTGAGGTACTTACCAGGGGTTCAGGGGGATGTGGAGTGGAGGATGGAGGGCTAAGGTCTTGGTCAGGCCTGCTTGGGGCAGGAAGAAGTCCTGGGGATGAGGGGGCAGGGATTGCTTGGGGAGAGGGCACGCCCTCCTGTGGTGTAGTTGATAGGGGTTTGGGGGGAGGAGGAGTGGGGGATGGAGGGCTTAGGTCTCTCCTGGGCCTGCTTGGGGCAGGAAGAAGACCAGGGGTTGGGAAAGCAGAGGGTACCTGGGGTAAGGGGAGATGAAGGATTTGGGTTTTATGATGGGCATTGTGCAGGGGCAAAGAAGGGTTTGTGGTGGGGGATAGGGGGGGGACCTATTGAGTGATGGGCTGGGGTGTTGCATTACCCCCTGGGGTTCCTGAGTTGCTGGATTGGGGTTCCCCACTCCTCTCTAGGATTGCTGGGTTGGAGGCTGAGGTTCCCTGGCTCCCTTCCGTTTCCTGGCGCCTTTTCCTTGCATCTGCTGCCCTTACTATCTCGTCTCTGGTCATGTCCCTCTGAACATATACCTCTTTGTAATTCCTTGCATATCTCAGTTTGCTCTTCTTTACTAGGATGTCCTCTTTGATGACCTCGCTCTTGAATACTACCTTGATCAATCTCTTTTTGTTTGTTGTACTGGCCAATCCGGAACAACTGTTCTATGTCTCGCTCAGCCCCTTCCATTCCTATCTCCTTTATTATCCCTGTCACTGCAGCTTTGTCTTTAGTCCTTCATTCCTCCCTTGTGGAACCCTCTTGTTCCTGCACATGTTGGTTTTCCCCCCAATTGTAGGGGTCACGTGGACAGGTTACGTCCACGTCTACAACCCCCAATTGTGGGGGTCCCTGCCATATGTGTGTGTGTGTGTGTGTGTACTCACCTAGTTGTACTCCCCTAGTTGTGTTTGCGGGGGTTGAGCTCTGGCTCTTTGGTCCCGCTTCTCAACCGTCAATCAACAGGTGTACAGGTTCCTGAGCCTATTGGGCTCTATCATATCTACACTTGAAACTGTGTATGGAGTCAGCCTCCACCACATTACGTCCTAATGCATTCCATTTGCCAACCACTCCGACACTAAAAAAGTTCTTTCTAGTACCTCTGTGGCTCATTTGGGCACTCAGTTTCCACCTGTGTCCCCTAGTGCGTGTGCCCTTTGTGTTAAATAACCTGTCTTTATCAACCCTGTCAATTCCCTTGAGAATCTTGAATGTGGTGATCATGCCCCCCCTAACTCTTCTGTCTTCCAACGAAGTGAGGTTCAATTCCCGTAGTCTCTCCTCGTAGCTCATACCTCTCAGCTCGGGTACTAGTCTGGTGGCAAACCTTTGAACCTTTTCCAGTTAAGTCTTATGCTTGACTAGATATGGACTCCATGCTGGAGCCGCATACTCCAGGATTGGTCTGACATATGTGGTATATAATGTTCTGAAAGATTCCTTACACAAGTTTCTAAAGGCCGTTCTTATGTTAGCCAACCTGGCATATGCTGCTGATGTTATCCTCTTGATATGAGCTTCAGGGGACAGGTCTAGCGTGATATCAACCCCCAGGTCTTTCTCTCTCTCTGACTCTTGAAGTATTTCATCTCCCAAATGATACCTTGTATCTGGTCTCCTGCTTCCTACCCCTATCTTCATTACATTACATTTGCTTGGGTTAAACTCTAACAGTCATTTGTTCGACCATTCCTGCAGCTTGTCCAGGTCTTCTTGAAGCGTGTGTGTGTGTGTGTGTGTGTGTGTGTGTGTGTGTGTGTGTGTGTGTGTGTGTGTGTGTGTGTGTGTGTGTGTGTGTGTGTGTGTGTGTGTGTGTGTGTGTTTCAGCTCGTAACGTAAAGTGACCAACATGCTAACATCGTTCGTTCGTTCTATTACTGTTTTTAGACCTTGTAAGACACAATGTAACGTACCATAACTTAGAAAATCGTAGACTCGATATTATATTTTAAAATTAGCCTGTTCATTATCTCTGAGTACGAGCCATTTCTCGGGTTTTAGTTCAAGGCTCGCTCTAACGACCAACATTAGTTTGAAGCAGGTACTTATACCACTCGTTTTCCTATCTGCCAAACCCACTGCTTCTCTCTACCCAGCTGATGCATTAGTGAAAGAGCCGGTTTCAATTTTGCTAGGATCAACACGTCTAGTCCATATATGTTCCCTCTCAGACAGTCACTCAGTTTCAGACCGTCTGACATTGACAACGATGATGATGGGCAAGACAACCTTGAGGCGTTTAGCACCGTGTGTGACATTTGTCTCATTAGCCTTCGACGTCCTGGCTTTGCCGTCGTCGTCTAATCAGCGGTTGTCTCTCCTAGCCCCCCCCCCCCCCCATCACTTGTTAACAGCATCATTAAGGGGTTAGACTACATTAACCCTATGTGGGAGGTTGTGTTCCCTACAGAATATGCACCACTCTTCATCCAAATACCATTTTAAAGTAAACCTGTATATTTCGTCTATATGTTGTTTTCAAATCTTATCCATTTATTTTTACTTTGTATAAAAGAAAAATATAGCAAGGTAAAAAAACATTGCTGATATGTTTTTTTTTATTCAATGTAAACCTAAATGCGGTAGACTTTCACTTTTATGTAAGTTAAATTCATCGATGAAGGGATTCTGGTGTGTGTTTCTTTATTCAATGTAAAACAAAACATAAAAGACCAAATGTAGCAATAGCAGACTAGTCAAAACATATAACAGATTCATTTTGCTCGCAGTTTTACATAGTAGGAAGTCTTTAGTTTAAAAAAATACTTTCACCAACCCACGTGTATATTGAGAGAGAGAAAGCGAAGCTTAACATAGATAATGTATCTAGTTTTAAAAAGGATTTGAATAAGAGGAGTCATTTTCCATAAAATACTTACATCTATAAGCAGTAATAGGAGGGTCCTGTCCACCACATATAAAATTCCGTGCATTACACAGCAATGTAAAACATAATAAAAGTAAAAAAATATAGCAATAGGCTATTAGATAGATAGATAGTCAAAACATAAAACATGGATTTTTAACTATTACTAGTTTTTTCTTCCAGCAAATAAGGTATTTTTAAGCTGTTCATCACTTCAAACACTTGTTCTGTTTCATAATGTTGCTAACTCTTACCAAACAGACACCCGACACCATCCTTTCACATTCCGTAACTAAAATTATTCGTCTATCAGGTGAAAATAGTTCATTATTTCTGGATCTCCAGCGTTTACACAGACAGATCAGGCGTTCATTCATTTCCACCGTAATGAATGTAGATTTAGTTTTTCACATTTCATATCGTATGTATTGATTAGTTTAAACAAAAGTGGCCCACTAGTCCATGAACTAATAGTTGGCATTAGGAGGAAAGGTTTTTGTGAAATATGAACCACGCAATGCTGGAAGACAAATAAGTTGGGGAGACGTGATCACTACCTACAAATTCTAATATATTTTGTATGACCTAACCATTCGCCTCATAGTCTCATCCTCTTTCTTGCACTAGGCAATAAACTTCCTTTCCATCACTTCTCGACTAAATTAGCACTCCGAAACATCGGTGCTTATCTTTATTCTCATAGTCACAGTCTTAATCAGCATTATTTACGTTTCACTACTGCGTGGACGTTTCATGATAAATAAATAAACTGTCTTTACCCATCCTACAGATTTCTCAGTGTGCACACTTTAAGAGAGTTCACAGTGTAGTGTATTAATTACGGATGTGGTTATGTTTTATGAAGAACATTTGCTTCTTATTTTTACTGTGTCATGCTTTCAGTCTTCTCTTATTCTTTTTCAAATATCTTTACAAATAAAGTTTACTTACTGTTTCCACCAGTATTGCTTCACACTGATATTGAAAAGAAAAAACTGAACTGAACTGCAGTTGTAAAGAATTTGAAAGTTTATTCATATATGTAGTGTGAAGCAATGCTGGTGGAAACAGTAAGTAAACACACAATATGAAATGTGAAAAACTACCACATCTACTATCGTTATCTACTCGAAGAAAATGCTATCTACTAGCGTATTGCTACTCTTTTTTTCTTTTGTTATGTTTTACATTGCTTTTTACATTGCTGTGTAATGCACAGAATTTAATATGTGGTGAACAGGACCCCTCCTATTACTGCTCATAGATGTAAGTATTTTATGGAAAATGACTCCTCTTATTCAAATCCTTTTTAAAACTAGATACATTATCTATGTTAAGCTTCGCTTTCTCTCTCTCAATATGCACGTGGGTTGGTGAAAGTATTTTTTTAAACTAAAGACCTCTTACTGTGTAAAACTGCGAGCAAAATGAATCTGTTATATGTTTTGACTAGTCTGCTATTGCTACATTTGGTCTTTTATGTTAAGTGTTACATTGAATGAAGAAACACACATCAACATCCCCTCATTGATGAATTTAACTTACATAAAAGTGAAAGGTTTCTGCATTTAGGTTTACATTGAATAAAAAAAACATCAGCATTGTTTTTTACCTCGCTATATTTCTCTTTTATACGAAATAAGAATAAATGGATAAGATTTGAAAACAACATATAGACGGAATATACAGGTTTACTTTGAAATGATATTTGGACGAATAAAGTATTAAGAGTGGTACATATGGTAGGGAACATAACCTCCCACATAGGGTTGATGTAGTCTAACCCCTTAATGTTGCTGTTAACAAGTGAGGGGGGGGGGGCTAGGAGAGACAACTGCTGATTAGACGATGAAGGCAATTCCAGGACATAGAAGGCTAACGAGACAAATGTCACACACGGTGCTAAACGCCTCAAGGTTGTTTTGCCCATCATCATCGAAGTCCAGGTCAGACGGTCTGAAACTGAGTGACTGTCTAAGAGGGAACATATACGGACTTGAGGTGTTGATCCTAGCAAAATTAAAACCGGTTATTTCACTAATGCGTCAGCTGGGGAGAGAGAGAAGCAGCGGGTTTGGCAGATAAGAAAACGAGGGGTATAAATACCTGCTTCAAACTAATGTTCGATGTTAGAGCGAGCCTTGAACTAAAACCCGATAAATAGCTTGTACTCAGAGATAATGAAGAATCCAATTTTAAAATATAATATCGAATCAATGATTTTCCACGTTACATTACGTTACATTGTGTCTTACAAGGTCTAAAATCAGTCACACACAGTAATAGAACGAACAAACGATGTTAGCATGTTGGTCACTTTACGTTACGAGGAGAAACACACACACACACACAATACGTTGGAAGACAGAAGAGTTAGGGGGGACATGATCACCACATTCAAGATTCTGAAGGGAATTGATAGGGTAGATAAAGACAGTCTATTTAACACAAGGGGAACACGCACAAGGGGACACAGGTGGAAACTGAGTGCCCAAATGAGCCACAGAGATATTAGAAAGAACTTTTTTAGTGTCAGAGTGGTTGACAAATGGAATGCATTAGGGGGTGATGTGGTGGAGGCTGACTCCATACACAGTTTCGTGTAGATATGACAGAGCCCGATAGGCTCATGAATCTGTACACCTGTTGATTGACGGTTGAGAGGCGGGACCAAAGAGCCAGAGCTCAACCCCCGCAAACACAACTAGGTGAGTACAACTAGGTGAGTACACACACACACACACACACACACACACACACACACACACACACACACACACACACACACACACACACACACACACACACACACACACACATACTGTGTGTGTGTGTGGAACTTAAACTGTTTCTGATATATGTAAATAATCTCCCAGAGGGTATTGACTCGTTTCTCACAATGTTTGCTGATGATGCAAAAATTGTGAGGAGGATTGAAACAAAGGATGACAGTAGGAGGCTACAAGATGACGTAGAGAGACTGAATGAATGGTGCAACAAATGGTTGTTGAAGTTCAACCCGAGTAAATGCAAAGTAATGAAACTAGGCAGTGGAAACAGGAGGCCAGACACAGGATACAGAATAGGAGATGAAGTACTTAATGAAACGAACAGAGAGGAAGATCTAAGAGTTAATATCACACCAAACCTGTCTCCTGAAGCCCACATCAAAAGAATAACGTCTGCGGCATATGCGAGGCTGGCTAACATCAGAAGAGTGTTCAGGAACCTGTGTAAGGAATCATTTAGAATACCACTTATACCACATATGTAAGATCAATCCTGGAATATGTAGCCCCAGCATGGAGCCCGTACCTTGTCAAACACAAGACGAAGCTGGAAAAAGTTCAAAGGTATGCCACTAGACTTGTCCCAGAACTAAGAAACATGAGTTACGAGGAAAGGCTGCGGGAAATGCACCTTACGACATTGGAAGACAAAAGAGTACGGGGAGACATGATCACAACCTACAAAATCCTCAGGGGAATCGACCGGGTAAACAAGAATAAACTATTCAACACTGGTGGTACGTGAACAAGGGGACATAGGTGGAAACTGAGTACCCACATGAGCCACAGGGACGTTAGAAGGAACTTTTTCAGTGTCAGAATAGTTAACGGAAGGAATGCATTAGGCAGTGATGTGGTGGAGGCTGACTCCATACACAGTTTCAAATGTACATATGATAAAGCCCAGTAGGCTCAGGAATCTGTACACCAGTTGAGAGGCGGGACCAAAGAGCCAAAGCTCAACCTCCGCAAGCACAAATAGGTGAGTTCAAATAGGTGAGTACACCAGGAAGCAGCCCGTGACAGCTGACCAACTCCCAGGTACCTATTTACTGCTAGGTAACAGGGGCATTGGGTGAAAGAAACTCTGCCCATTGTGTCTCGCCGGCGCCCGGGATCGAAACAGGGACCACAGGATCACGTGTCCAGCGTGCTGTCCGCTCGGCCACCGGTTCACTCAGCTATCAGGCCCCTGTAAATTGTGTGTTTGCTGTGTGTTTTGTGGTGTGTGTGTGTGTGTGTGTGTGTGTGTGTGTGTGTGTGTGTGTGTGTGTGTGTGTGTGTGTGTGTGTGTGTGTGTGTATACGTACCCACCTATTTTTTGCCTGCAGGATCGAGCATCAGTTCTTGGATCCCCCCCTTTCTAGACACCGGTTGTTTATAGAAATAACTCCTGTCTTATTTCCATATCATATCTAGTTTTAAAATTATGAATAGAGTTTGCTTCCACAACCTGCTCCTTAAGTTCTTTTCATTTTTCCACTACTCTCATGCAAAAAGTAAACTTCCTAACATCTCTATTACTCACCAAGTTGTGCATGTGGGGGTTGAGCTCTGGCTTTTTGGTTCCGCCTCTCAACTCTCAGTCAACTGATGTGCAGATTCCTGAGCCTACTGAACTTTATTATATCTACATTTCAAACTGTTTATGGAGTCAGCCTCCACCATATCAATGCTTAATGCATTCCATCTGTTAACTACTCTGATTCTGAAAAAGTTTTTCCTAACGTCTCTGTGCCTCATTTGGGTATTCAGTTTCCACCTGTGTCCCCTTGTTCACATACCCCTAGTGATAAACAGTTTATTCTAATCTAACTTGTCAATTCCTTTAAGAATTTTGTAGGTAGTGATCATATCTCCCTTACTCTTCTGTCTTCCAGTGTCATGAGGAGCATTTCTTGCAGCCTTACCTCGTAACTCATGCCTCATAGTTCTGGGACTGGCCTAGTGGCATACCTCTGAACTTTTTCCAGCTTCGTCTTATGTTTGACAAGGTACATGCTGCATGCTGGGGCCGCATACCCCAGGATTGGTCTTACTGAAGTAGTATAAAAGGTTCTGAATGATCCCTTACACAGGTTACTGACTGCAGTTCTGATGTTAGCCAGCCTTGCATACGTCGCAAATGTTATTCTTTTGATGTGGGCATCAGGAGACAGGTTTGGTGTAATATCATCTCCTGGATCTTTCTTTGTCCGTTTCATGAAGGACTTCTTCTCCCATTCGGTATCCTGTCTGGTCTCCTGTTTCCACTGCCTAGTTTATTTACCTTACATTTACTCAGGTTGAACTTCAGTAACCATTTGTTGGCCCACTCATTCAATTTGAATTGGTCATCTAGTAGCCTCATCTTCCTCTGTCTTAATCCTCCTCATAATCTTTGCATCATCAGAAAACATTAAAAGGAATGATTCTATACTCATTTACATATATCAGAAACAGTATAGGTCCAAGGACTAAACCCTGCGGGACTCCACTGGTGACTTCTCAGTCTGAGACTTCACCCCTCACAGTGATTCGATGTCTTCTGATGCTTAGGTACGCCCTTATCCAGTGGAATATATTCCCTTTCTCTCCTTCCTGCATCTCCAGCTTTTGCACTAGTCTCTTCCCAGCAAACACAAACCGTTTGTGAACGTTTTTAAATGGTAGCAGAAAGGTAACACTGTAAGTATTGATATATATATATATATACATCTTTCTGACATGATTATTAACAATTAGAGTCATCTAAAAACATATATTCATGAGACATAATTTTTTAAGTTTTATGTAACAAGTGAATATTAATAGTGAATACTATGCAATTATCTTTTCGTGCTTTATATTTAAAAATAAAAAATTTTCGGTCAATATTTTGTTTTTTATGTTTAATATATGTAAACTATCCAATTTATGTTATTATTACTAGGGCCTCTGCTGACAGCATGGGGCTTCCTCCCCGTGTCCCTCGAGCTCTTGAACCGGTTTACTTCACTGGGTAAACTACTCTTGGGGGAGTCCTCGCCTGTCCTCGCTCCTCCTGTACTCGTAAAGTTCCCTCCAGACCTCGAGTAAGGCGAGTGTCTGGGCGGTCCCTCCCTCCTGAGATGTAGTGCCTCCTCCAGCATGTCGGCTCTGTCTGCAGCAGCCTTTAGGTCCTTAATGCCTGCTTCTCTCACCCTTACTCGCAACTCAGGATGGAGCACCGACATAAACTTCTCCATCACCATCAGTCATTTGATCTCATCCGCTGACTCTGCTTCCTCCGCCTTCAACCACCGTAGGAACTTCCGTTCCATATCCCGGGCTGTCTAGGCGTATGATCTTCCCGACGCTCTCGTACCCTCCCTGAACCGCTTCCGGTACATTTCTGGAGTCAAGCGGAACGAGTGGAGCACCGCACTTTTAATCGTGTCATAACTAGCACACTCCTCTAGGTCCAGCATGTTGTAGGCTTCCCGAGTCTCACCGGTTAACCTGCCCTGGACCAGAGCAGCCCAATCATCTTCTGGCCACTCCTTCAAAGTTGCTATCCTTTCGAAGTGTTCGAAGAACGCCTTGGCCTCTTGAGGTTCGAAGGTAGTCCACGCTCAATGCGACGCATCTCGACCTCTTTCTTTGCCTTTATTCCTCCCGTCGAGTTGTCTCTCTCCTTCCTCTCGCTGCAGCTGCACCATGCGCTCTTCTCGCAGCAGCTGGGCTTCATGCTCCTCTTGCCTCAGCTGGGCTTCACGCTCCTCTCGCTGTAGCTGAGCTTCACTTTCCCGGTCCTCTCGCTGCATTTGCACTTCTCTTTCTCGTTCTTCTCGCTGAAATTACGCTTCTCTTTCTTCTCGTCGCAACTGGGTATCAAGTTGCATCTTCATTAGATCCAGTTGCAGGCTCCTCTTACTGCAGATGGATCCTCCACTGCTCCCACGTTCACTGTGAGTTCTTCCTGCACTGGTAGGTGCTTGGGACGGCTCTACTTGGGACAGCCCACCTTGGGACTGCTCTTCTTGGGACGGCTCTTCCCCTGTCGTCTCCTCTCGAGCTGTGAGTTGTGCTATTATTTCTATCCTACGCTCCGCTACCTTAGTCGTCCTCAATCGGATTCCAAAGTGGTTTGCCACTTGTTGGAGCTGAGCTTTGGTACACTCTTCCAAAACTTTCTCATCCCTCGACGCAATAAATTTATTCACTTTATCCTCCTCCATCTCTATAATCGATCAATAGCACTACTACCACTGGTTTCACTATTTCAGTCTCTGCACTACTGGGTAACACTGTCACTGTTCACTGGCAACACTGATCATGACACTGGTAACACTGTATTTGTACTCTGGCAACACTGTATTCGACTCTTGGCAACACCGTTCGCGAATTCTGGCAACACTGACCTGGAATCTGGGCAACATTGTAGCCAGATTAATGTATCCTGGCTAGGTCACCAATTTGTCGTGCGTCACTCACCTTGGCCTTGTGTTATGTGAGACTACAGTTTAACAACGGAGGATCATGCTACTGATCCTGTAACCTCACGCCATGGGTCTTTGTTCCCTCCACTGGGGTATCTTATATCACCCCCAGGGAACTCTTCCAAGTCATGCCTCAAGACCGGTCACTACCATTTGACCTTGGACCCAAAGGGGAGAGGAGAAGGCACAGCACACACTGCTCGAGCTCAATCCTGCAGTGTGCGATTCCTCACCGAGCCTGCCCACCTGTGTGTGCAAAGTTTTGCCGGACTTCCGGCTGCATCCTCAGTCTCACCTCTTCCTTTCCGGTCGCTAGCTGGGTAATCTTCTCTGCGTCCCAGCAACGCAATTTAGTTCGAATATAACGTCGGGTCTACAGCCTAGGACCTCTTTCTGTATAATGTCAGTCTTAGAATTCAAATATAACTTCGTGTTGCCAACCCAGGGTCATTTTCTAAGAAATGCCAGTACCAGTGTTCAAATATAATATCGTGTCGCCAACGCAGGGTCTCGTAATGCCAGTACCAGTGTAGTATAATCATGTATCATTTACTCACAATGCTCAATGAGATGGAGGTGACACCAAGAGCAATGATGAAATAATAAAGTTTACTCAAAAGCAAACTACAGACACACGAGATATCTATATATATATATATATATATATATATATATATATATATATATATATATATATATATATATATATATATATATATATATATATATATATATATATTCTTATGGAAATAATAATGGTGACAACAGCGCTCCTCTGGTAGCCGCCGGCAACTCGCATCAGCTGATCGAGTTTAGATGGACCACTGGCCCGTCACTGGACGAGAGCGGCCGGCCATTCACGCCACTCGCTGTCTTCACCAGGCAGTAGATAATATATATGTGCTGTCCCACAGCCTAATCTACTCCTATGACTCCTAGAAACACTAGTAAATACCTAGACATATCAATAGGCCTATCTTGCCTAACATCAAAGGGAAATAGGGGAGGGGAAAAATGATCTACCTTATCATGTCCTGCCCTCAGACGCCTGGATTCCGATGGTCGCCGGAATTCCTCAGTCCCTCACGTCGTCCTTGACGTTCCAGATGAGACACCAGTCCATAGGGGTCGTGAAGACTCGTCATCTCTGTGCTCGTTCCCTTAGTGAAGTTCCTGGGTGTTGGCTCGTCGAGTCGTCACTGCACACGTCGTTTCCCTCAAGTACTCTTTCACCGAGACCACTCACTCATGGATCAGGATGCTTCTTCTCCCTTCTGAGTTCCCAGTGGGCGTGATCCAATCACAACAGCTGTGCACACCTCGGAGTTCCACTGACGGCGAGCCCTTCTTGCTCCTGCCCCAATTACACCCTCGACCTTCCAAGACTTATCAGCTTATAGCTCTCAGCGATTATATAACACTGGAACTCGGCTCCTCGCACTTCCCTGAAGTACTGCAGTTCTTGGTAGTCACTATAAACTTCTCAGGCTGTGTAATCCCACTGAATGAGGCTGCTGGACCTCAGAACTCGAGAGCTCAACCAGCGCTCGTCCACTCTCAATGAAGCGTCACAGATCTCTGAGCGCCTGCCGCTCAGAGAGGGGAGCTGGCGGCTGAGCGGACAGAACACTGGACGCGTGATCCTGTGGTCCCGGGTTCGATCCCAGGCGCCGGCGAGAAACAATGGGCAGAGTTTCTTTCACCCTGATGGCCCTGTTACCTAGCAGTAAATAGGTATCTGGGAGTTAGTCAGCTGTCAGGGGCTGCTTCCTGGGGGTGGAGTCCTGGTCGAGGACCGGGCTGCGGGAACACTAAGCCCCGAAATCATCTCAAGATAACCTCAAGATAGCCTGGCGCTCTGCAGGCGACGGGCCAGGTCTCCTGGTGACATCACAGACCCAGGGGGCAGGCTCTGATTGGTCCATCAATTCATGTGACCAACCGGCTGGCGTCACACACAAAATGGTGGATTTGCAGACAAGGGGGCGCCATTTTGTTGTACCTCGGGCACGACTTTCCCCCTTACCTACAAACTAAAATGCAAATTTCTCCACAAATAAGTAACCATTTAGGTAGTCTCATACATCAAAAGATTCCCTGCATCTCACAGAACCTGCAGGTGAGCTGATATGACTCTTGAAGCTGGTATTTGGGAGAAACAGGAGAATGGGCACCGTCACAGTCTCCACCTGTGTCCCCTTGTTCACGTATCACCCGTATTAAAAAGTTCATCCTTATCTAGCCTGCCAATTCTTCTGAGAATTTTGAAGGTAGTGATCATGTCTCCCCTTACTCTTCTGTCTTCCAGTGTCGTGAGGTGCATCTCACGCAGCCTTTCCTCGTAACTCATACCTCTTAGTTCTGGGACTAGCCTAGTGGCATACCTGTGTGTGTGTGTGTGTGTGTGTGTGTGTGTGTGTGTGTGTGTGTGTGTGTGTGTGTGTGTGTGTGTGTGTGTGTGTGTGTGTGTGTGTGTGTGTGTGTGTGTGTGTGTGTGTGTGTGTGTGTGTGTGTGTGTGTGTTTGTGTGTGTGTGTGTGTGCGTGTGAGTGTGTGTGTGCCTCCTCTCTCTCTGTCTCTCATTTTCACTGTCTTTCTGTCTATCCTTTCTCCATCGTTCTCTCTGGATTTCTCTAATGTCTGTTTCTGTCACACTCCTCTTTCTGTACTCTGTCTCTCTGTCTTTCTGCTTCTCTCTCTCTCTCTCTCTCTCTCCTTTTTCCGTCTCTCTCCTTTTATCTACATGTCTTTCTCTTCTCGCTATCTTTCTCCAGCTCTTTCTCTCTCTCTTTGTTTCTCTCCTTCTCTGTATCGCTGTCACTCCTCTCTCACTCTTCTCTCTCTCTCTCTCCCTCCCTCCCTATCCCTCTATCTCATCTCAATTCAGTGAAGATTATTACTTAACGAATATTCCAATGATTAAATAATTAAAAATAAAGTTTTTTAACATTTGTGCCAAAACGTTTAATCATACCATTAGGAAAACGTTGTCAAAAACGCTTTTGCCTAAATATTAGCGTGTTTTATAAGTCCTAACTAAAATCAAATTTAATATAAAACATGATGAAAAAGATGAAATGTGGTGTTAATAATGCTTTGAAAACAAGAAAATATTATGGAGTGAACAGCCTCAGCGACACTTACAGAAAGTGAACAACCTCTTCAGCACTTACAGAAAGTGAACAACCTCTTCAGCACTTACAGAGAGCGAACAGCTTCTTCAGCACTTACAGAGAGCGAACAACCTCTTCAGCACTTACAGAGAGCGAACAACCTCAGCAACACTTACAGAGAGCGAACAGCCTCAGCAACACTTACAGAGAGCGAACAACCTCTTCAGCACTTACAGAGAGCGAACAGCCTCAGCAACACTTACAGAGAGCGAACAGCCTCAGCAACACTTACAGAGAGCGAACAGCCTCTTCAGCACTTACAGAGAGCGAACAGCCTCAGCAACACTTACAGAGAGCGAACAGCCTCTTCAGCACTTACAGAGAGCGAACAGCCTCAGCAACACTTACAGAGAGCGAACAGCCTCAGCAACACTTACAGAGAGCGAACAACCTCTTCAGCACTTACAGAGAGCGAACAGCCTCAGCAACACTTACAGAGAGCGAACAACCTCAGCAACACTTACAGAGAGCGAACAGCCTCAGCAACACTGACAGATAGCGAACAGCCTCAGCAACACTGACAGAGAGCGAACAGCCTCAGCAACACTTACAGAGAGCGAACAGCCTCAGCAACACTTACAGAGAGTGTATAACATCAGCAACACTTACAGAGAGTGTATAACATCAGCAACACTTACAGAGAGTGTATAACATCAGCAACACTTACAGAGAGTGTATAACATCAGCAACACTTACAGAGAGTGTATAACATCAGCAACACTTACAGAGAGTGTATAACATCAGCAACACTTACAGAGAGTGTATAACATCAGCAACACTTACAGAGAGTGTATAACATCAGCAACACTTACAGAGAGTGTATAACATCAGCAACACTTACAGAGAGTGTATAACATCAGCAACAGCTCCTAACAAAATAGTCACACTAGGTTCTCTGCAAAAGTTAAATCACATCACAACTCGGATGTAGTGAAGAAGCGCATTCCTTAATAGCGAAGAAATAATACAACAAAATCCCAAAGGAGGAGAAACTACAAAACAATTAACCACTGATGATATAAAATCTGAATTCATATAATCAAAATGTTTATAATATATAGAGCCACAACAATAATTTTAAACAGAAATAACTACAACAACAATTATAAAGAGAAAGATCATCAAAAACAATTATAAACAGAAAGGTCCTCAACAATAATTATAAACAGGAAGATCCTGTTTATAACAGGATCAATTATTAACAGGAAGATGGTTATCTTGAGGTTATCTTGAGATGATTTCGGGGCTTTTAGTGTCCCCGCGGCCCGGTCCTCGACCAGGCCTCCACCCCCAGGAAGCAGCCCGTGACAGCTGACTAACACCCAGGTACCTATTTTACTGCTAGGTAACAGGGGCATAGGGTGAAAGAAACTCTGCCCATTGTTTCTCGCCAGTGCCTGGGATCGAACCCAGGACCACAGGATCACAAGTCCCGCGTGCTGTCCGCTCGGCCGACCGACTCCCTGTCTATCCACAACAGTTATAAGATAGTCTTATCCTATAAGATAAGATAAGGTTGTAAGATCCACAACAGTTATAAACGGAAAGATCCACAACAAAAATTATAGACAGAAATGACCACAACAATAACTATAAACAGAAAGAGAGATGATAACACCTCCAAAGTTCGAAAAGTTACAACAAATGCAATGAGTGATGACACATTGATGACACATTAAGCCAATAACACATCCTCAGTAACATTACTAAACTCCCAACAAATGCAGAGGAGCTCATGGTTTTCCAGAAGCATTCACAGGAACTAAGAAATTACCAACAATTCCCTGAGCAAAACAAAGAACCACCAACAATATCCTCAGCTACTCGTGAAATTTCTCCCCGAACGATCATTCATACAAAATTATAGGAGTTTCTTCATTAATAAATTTGAACAGCTTGAGCAGGTGGCACCAAACTCAGTCTGTTTTATAAGTAACAAGAAATACACACAGATTTAAACATAACGTGGATGAAATGTATTATTTTCTCATGACACACACGGGAATACCGTTGTCGTAACTGGGGTGAGTCACAAGTCACAGGCCGTAAATTGCAAGTACTCATCATACCGTACCCACACGAGCGACAACACGCTTGGTGGACGCTACAGGTATAATTACCATCAATCACCTGAAATTTGAATGAAATGGAGTTGAACTACTTGCTGACAAAATCCTGAACATAAATGATGAGTTCGTGCTGAACACACACGGGAGTAAGGTGGAGGTGAGTACACATTGCGGACACATAAAAATCAGCAGATAAAGAAGACAGGTGGAGCCAAGCACTTATTGTAGACAAGTATGGTGAAAAAATAGTAGTTGAAAAGTTGAGCTGAGTTCATGCGGTAGACAAGTGGAGATTAGCACTTTTAGTGGAAAGATGGAGCAGAGCACATGTAAAACCCTGTCAAACCTCAGTACGTATAATAGTCTATACATGTGTACTGTAGTTAACACAATGTACTAAAACCGAGTAGTAAACAGATGAAATTAAGCACTCTTTGTAGACGGGTGGTGGAAAACACATGCAGTAGACAGATGGAACTGAACACTCTTTGTAGACGGGTAATGGAAAACACATGCAGTAGACAGATGGAACTGAAAACTCTTTGTAGACAGATGGAACTGAACACTCTTTGTAGACAGATGGAACTGAACACTCTTTGTATACTGGTGGAGGCGTGCACATGCAGTAGAAAGATGGAACTGAGCACTCTTTGAATATGGGTGGAGGAGAGCACATGCAGTAGACAGATGGAGACGAGTACTAGTATTTGACATGTGGAGGGGTTGAACTTTGGTCTCCTCTTTGGATTTTCAAGCATCTAGTTTACAGGCTTAAAGGTATTGGGCTCTATCAAATTTACATATGAAACCACTTCACTTCATAGTGCATCCAATTTGTTCACTACTCTGCAACTGACAATTTTTTCAATGTCTCTGAGGCCAATTTGCGTGCTCGATTTCCTTCTGCTCCCTTAAGAACTACCCATACTAAAAGTCTGTCCTTTGTTCCCTATCAATTGTCCTTAATATTTAGTTCCAGGTAATAATTTTCACAAGATAGGGACTCAATGCTGGAGAGACAAAGAATTTGTCCGAGATGTGCAATATAGATGGTCCTGAATGATTCTCTACTTAGGTCACTAGAGGCATAAATCAGAATTTTATCTAACTTTTTTCTTATGTTTAACTAGGTTTGGACGCCAGGCTAGATGTGCATACTCCAGGATTGGCCTGACGTAAGTGGTATATAAGGTTCTGAACGATTCCTTATACAAGTTTCTAAAAACAATTCTTATGTTGGCCAATCTGGCATATGCCGCTGATGATATTCTTTTGATGTAGGTCTCAAAGAAAGGTACGGTATAATATCAACCCCCAGATTTTTCTCCCTACTCGATCTTGCAGGATTTCACTTCCCAGATGGTACAGTGTTCGACCTCCTGCTCTCTTCACCAAATTTCATTACTTTTCACTTGAGTTAAATTTTAGAAGCTATTTTCTAGACAACGACTTCAGTTTGTCCAGGTCGTCCTGTAGTCTCTGTCTATCTTCAACTGTCTTGATTCTTCTCATAATTTTTGCATAACCAGAAAACATTGTAAGGAATGAGTCTATACCCTCTGGAAGATCATATACATATATCAGGAAAAGGATGGATCCAAGAACAGAGCCCTGTGGGACTCCGGTTGTGAGTACTATGGGGTGTTGAGAGATATTTAGCTGACAGTCTCCCAGGTAATGTGTGTTGTGTGTAATTTGTGTCCAAACAATGTAGACACCTGAGAAGAAATATAAATTTGTACCTGCCATTACATGTGTCTGCTGTGCGAGAGGGTCGGGCGTGCTGTATCCTTAATACAGAAACATTCGGTACATGTTTGTGTGCATGAAGCACCAACATGCACAGTGCAAGAAAGTGTACATTTTACTTTATGTCTCCTACCATCGATCCATACGCGGTAATCCCCAGCCTCCTCCGTTCCTTACTGTGTGTTGCGCTTGCGCCTATTACCACGACTGACAATGCCTCACGAGGCCCACCAGCACTGTTGCCTTCGAAGCCACTAAAATCAGCCAGTAGACTGCCACCATCCAACCTGTCCTCTTAAAAAGAACGTCGCTCTTGGTCGTTTGCCCGTATGGCCGAATTTGGACGTAATTTGAAAATGAAAAAAAATGAAAATAAATTTGGGATTTTTTTTTCAACAACAGTAAGTTAAGGGTCCTCTGATAGGTTAGGTGGGCAGGAAATTCTCATAAAGTTTCAAAACGTTATGAAAAACGTGAATTTATAGTTTCCTCTCATAACCTCTCCGCGTAGGCCGGACGACTCAAATAGAAAACGGAACAGAACGTCACTTTTGTGAGTCGATTTCATTTCAAATTACGTCCAAATTTGGCCATAGCGCGCATACGAGCCAAAAGTGACGTTATTTTTAAGAGGACGAGTTGCCCCATGACTGCCACTAATTGCTGCTCTCAATAAATTTAACTTATTATTATTG
Source organism: Procambarus clarkii (assembly GCF_040958095.1). NCBI lineage: Eukaryota > Metazoa > Arthropoda > Malacostraca > Decapoda > Cambaridae > Procambarus > Procambarus clarkii. The sequence continues at coordinate 7,414,087 of NC_091237.1, read as the reverse complement.
CATTCCGTAAAAATACAACGTTTACTGTCATTCTGGCAACACAAAACAAAATTTTTTACGTAAAATTCAGCAACACTCGCCAGATCGTGCAGTGGTAATTTACACTGCTTCACTCAGAAACTGTGGTTCAATCGTCACTTAACTCACCGAAATCAGGATTACTGTCTGATATATTGTTATCGTCGATTACTATATCATTTGTGGTCTCCTGAACCAAGATATTCACCATCTGGACATTCGTAAGTGATATAAGTTGGCGAGGGCGCTGATTGGCTTGGTTGGTACAGTGTGCGAATCAGACGTTTCGTCTACTTCAATATATAAAACCTTAGGCAATGCCCATTGATTCGATTTTGTCAAAATAAAAGATCGTGGCTAGAGACCTCAGGAAGCGAATCATATCCATTTAAAACCCTGTGTAGAGATTTAAAAGAATTGGGCAAATCAAATCACTCATTACGGTTTGAGCACAAGAAATAATCGCTTGTAGCGATTTTTAGCATTGTAAGGGTTATCAAGAACAATGTCAAGATCTTTCTGACAGTCATCAAATCTGCAGTCTGCTTATCTTTCTATATCTTGTCTAATTCACGTGAAGCAAGATTTAACATCACAGAACTTATGCTGGTGATGATGCACTAAAAGTCCATTATCTCCAGATGTGAAATAGGCTCTTCGTAGCAATCTTCTTTTCTTGACAAGTTATGCAATGCAAGTATACTGGTCTGTGCATCAGTTCCTCCTCTCTGTCTCCCTCCCCTTATGTTTGGACTATATTGGCTGCCTTCCAACCTTCTAATAGGTCACCCTATACAGCGACTCATTTTACACCAAATAAAGTGACAAGAATAGGGCTTCTACTTCCTCTTTTAAGTATCCATGGGAAGCTCAGAGGCGTCTTACCGGATGGGCCCGATGGGCACTTGCCCGGGGACCCCAAGAGCATAGGACATGTTCATTATGGAAGCAGAATGTTTGAATATTAAGGTCTTGTTGCAAGCACAATTATATAATATAACCCTACATCCTGGTGTGGGACAAAATACTAAATATTTATGATATATTTCCAGGTGAATAACCCTTTCAACAGAAATGAAAAGTAATGTTTTGAGTGGAGCACAGAAGAGGAAGAGAGCTGCAGGATGAGGAGAAAATAGAAAAACTTCAAAAATTAACATCGTGGCTCAACACAGGTGCAACGACAGTCACACATACTATTCCTTCATATATAGCATCCACATCAGTATCCGCTCCTGCAATGTCACCCACTATTACTATTCCGTCTGATATAGCATCCACATCTAAATTCATTCCTGCTACCAATCATCAAGTTGCAGCAGACATACCATCATTGCCTGTTGCTGCCGCTGGTGACATTTTACAAGAGGAAATATCCAAATCTGTAATAGTAAAGGAGTTTACAAACCAAGAGACAGATCCGGCGCTATGGAACATTAATGATACTAACACAATGGATTACTGGATTCGTAGTGGGCCCTCATCATGTTAGAATCATGATAGTAACCTTGCAAACTCACACACACAGTGTATACAACAGCTGGAGTAAAGAATATGAAGGCAAGGTATTTATGAAACAATGTATTCAAAAGTGAACTGCGGAATGGCGAGTATGTAAAACGTGAATGGCTACTCTAATCACCATCCTAAGGTCGTTTGTGCTGCTTTGTATGTCGCCTATTGCCCAAGAAAGAATCTCCCTTTGCTATATTAAAGTTCAATGACTAGAAGCACAGCAATGTTGTTGTAGAACATGAAAATGGAGAGTATAGAAAGTGCATGGCAGCATATTTGATAAGGTATAAATAAACTTGAAGTGTAGATTCTGTATTATTTGAGCAACATTGCTCAGAGCAGGAATATTGGCGTAAAGTGTTGACACGTGTGGTTTCTCGAATTCGTTTTCCTGCCACTAGAGGTTTCCCACTTCGTGAAGAAGATCAGATTATTTGGTCAGCAAAAAATGGCAACTATTTAGGTATACTAGAGCTATCTTGAGAGCTTGAGAGGTTAACTTGAGATGATTTCGGGGCTTAGCGTCCCCGCGGCTCGATCCTCGACCAGGCCTCCTTTTTGTTACACATCCCCCAGGAAGCAGCCCGTAGCAGCTATCCAAGTCCCAGGTACTTATTACTGCCATGTGAACAGGCGCATCAGGGTGAATGAATTTCTGGTCATTTGTTTCCGCTTCCGCCGGGGATCGAACCCTGAACCTTAGGACTACGAATCCCGAGCGCTGTCCACTCAGCCGTCAGTACCCTTGAGTGAATTTGCTGAGTAAATTTGCTGAGCTGCAGAGTGAATTTGACCCTCTCTTGGAAGAACATTCTTAGAACTTTTCTCAGTATTTGTCGAATTGCAGTAGACTTCTTGAGTGGAGCACATGTAGTAGACAACCAGTGCTGTCCACATGTAGTAGACAGCCAGTGCTGTCCACATGTAGTAGACAGCCAGTGCTGTCCACATGTAGTAGACAGCCAGTGCTGTCCACATGTAGTAGACAGCCAGTGCTGTCCACATGTAGTAGACAGCCAGTGCTGTCCACATGTAGTAGACAGCCAGTGCTGTCCACATGTAGTAGACAGCCAGTGCTGTCCACATGTAGTAGACAGCCAGTGCTGTCCACATGTAGTAGACAGCCAGTGCTGTCCACATGTAGTAGACAGCCAGTGCTGTCCACATGTAGTAGACAGCCAGTGCTGTCCACATGTAGTAGACAGCCAGTGCTGTCCACATGTAGTAGACAGCCAGTGCTGTCCACATGTAGTAGACAGCCAGTGCTGTCCACATGTAGTAGACAGCCAGTGCTGTCCACATGTAGTAGACAGCCAGTGCTGTCCACATGTAGTAGACAGCCAGTGCTGTCCACATGTAGTAGACAGCCAGTGCTGTCCACATGTAGTAGACAGCCAGTGCTGTCCACATGTAGTAGACAGCCAGTGCTGTCCACATGTAGTAGACAGCCAGTGCTGTCCACATGTAGTAGACAGCCAGTGCTGTCCACATGTAGTAGACAGCCAGTGCTGTCCACATGTAGTAGACAGCCAGTGCTGTCCACATGTAGTAGACAGCCAGTGTTGTCCACATGTAGTAGACAGCCAGTGCTGTCCACATGTAGTAGACAGCCAGTGCTGTCCACATGTAGTAGACAGCCAGTGCTGTCCACATGTAGTAGACAGCCAGTGCTGTCCACATGTAGTAGACAGCCAGTGCTGTCCACATGTAGTAGACAGCCAGTGCTGTCCACATGTAGTTGACAGCCAGTGCTGTCCACATGCAGTAGATAGGTTGAGCAAATCATATGAAATGGACAGGAACAGCAAACCTCATGCAGTGAAAAATTAGAGCAAAGAACATACAGTAGACGGGTAAAGCAAACAACATGCATAGACAGGTAGAGCCAACAACATGCAGTAGACAGGTAGAGCCAACAACATGCAGTAGACAGGTAGAGCCAACAACATGCAGTAGACAGATAGAGCAAACAACATGCAGTAGACAGATAGAGCAAACAACATGCAGTAGACAGGTAAAGCAAACAACATGCAGTAGACAGGTAGAGCAAACAACATGCAATAGACACGTAAAGCAATCAACATGCAGGTAAAAAACAGGTAAAGCAAACAACATGCAGTAGACACTAAAGCAAACTATATTTAGTGAACAGGTAGTGCAAACAGCAGTGGACAGGTTGAGCTTTTTCACATCCTGCATTCAGAGAGTAAGTATACGTAAGCACGCATGGAAGGAACATGGACCTGAGTGTACAAGGTAGACAGGCGGAAGTGAACACACACGGTAGACAGGTTGAGGTGAATACATACGGTAGACAGGTTGAGGTGAACACACACGGTAGACAGGTTGAGGTGAATACATACGGTAGACAGGTTGAGGTGAATACATACGGTAGACAGGTTGAGATGAACACACATGGTAGACAGGTTGAGGTGAACACACACGGTAGACAGGTTGAGGTGAATACATACGGTAGACAGGTTGAGGTGAACACACATGGTAGACAGGTTGAGGTGAACACACATGGTAGACAGGTTGAGGTGAACACACATGGTAGACAGGTTGAGGTAAACACATACGGTTGACAGGTTAAGGTGAACGCATACGGTAGACAGGTTGAGGTAAACACATAAGGTAGACAGGTGCTGCGCCGAGCACACTTAGATATTACCTACAAACAGTTCGTTGTCGTAGCCGCCTGCGAAATATGAGAGTAGCGGAGACACTGTCTGGCCGGCGTGTAGCAGCCTGTACCTGGCACACACCGTCACCTGCAACACCCGTCAACACTTGTAGCTCACACTACACTCTCACACTGGCCGGCATGTACCAGCCTTCCATCAAACAATTTTAGGTTGCCAGAACGTACCTGGAAACGTTTGTTTCCAGGTACGCAGGTTGGAAAGTGGCAACGTTTGTTTTCACGTAAAAGATACGTTATTGTGTGTGTGAGTTAATAGGTTATTTTGAGATCTATCTTGAGATGATTTCGGGGCTTAAGTGTCCCCGCGGCCCGGTCCTCGACCAGGCCTCCACCCCCAGGAAGCAGCCCCTGACAGCTGACTAACTCCCAGGTACCTATATACTGCTAGGTAACAGGGGCATTCAGGGTGAAAGAAACTTTGCCCATTTGTTTCTGCCTCGTGCGGGAATCGAACCCGCGCCACAGAATTACGAGTCCTGCGCGCTATCCACCAGGCTACGAGGCCACCAGGCTACGAGGTTGCCACAACTTACTGCACAACGTTGGCTAAACAAAATTTTAAACCTTGTCGCAACCTTAAATGCTGCATAAATGTCATTTTTGTGATTGATGGTAAATAAAAATGTAGAAATATATAAAAAATATTTTTCCACATTTAATAGAAATAGAACAGGAGCATAATAAAGGTGATTCAAAATTCTTTATTCATTATTTTCACTTAATAGAGAATCCATGGTGGTGGTTGTTGGTTGGTTGTAGATAGTGGCAGTGGTGGGTGATGGTTATTGTTAGTGGTGGTGGTGGTGGTTGTTGTTGGAGATAGTGGTGGCTGATGGTTGTGATTGGTGGTAGTGATGGTTGATGTGGTGGTTTATGGTAGTTGTGGTTGATGATTGTCTTTGATGCTTGTGTTGATTGGTGGTAGTTGTTGATGGTAATGGTAGTTGGAGGTATTGGTGGTTGATTGTGGTTCGTGATAAAAGTGGTGTTGTACTCTTTGGTAGTGTCGGTTGAAAGTTATAGTTGACAGTACTGGTGGTTGATAATTATGGCGGCTGATTTTTGTGGTTGGTGGTACTGATTGTTGATGTCTGTGGTTGTTGATTGTAGTGGTTGATGGTAATGGTCGTTGATGGTTGATTGTGGTTGATTGTAGTGGTGGTTGTTGTGGTTTGTGATAGTAGTGTTTGATTGTTGTATTTTGCATTAATGGTGGTTGTTGCTGTTGTTGGTTGTGGTGGTTGATTATTGTTGGTGGTAGTGGTGGTTGATCATCGTTGTGGGTGGTTATAGTGGTTGTTGATGGTAGTGGTGTTTGATGATTGAGGATGCTGAATCGTGTTGGTTGATGGCAATGGTTATTGATGGTAGTGGTAGTTGGTGGTTGTAGTTGGTAGAGAAAATTGGTGGAGGTCGAGGAGGAAGGAGGTGGAGGTCGAGGAAGGAGGAGGAGGAGGAGGTCAAGAGGAAGAAGGAAGATGAGTAGGAAGTCGAGAAGGAAGGAGTAAGGAAGAGGTCTTGGAGAAGGTAAAGGAGAAGGAGGAGGTGAAGGAGGGAGAAAGAAGTAGGAGGTGAAGGAGGTCGAGGAAGGAGGAAGGATGAGGAAGGAAGAGGAAGAGGGGGAGATGATCGAAGAGGGAGGAGGAGAAGGAATGAGGAGGAGCTGGTCGAGGAGGAGGAAGGGGTAGGAGGAGGTGGAAGAGTAGGAGTTGGAGGTCGAGAAGGAAGGAGGGTGGAGGAGGTTGTGGAGGAACAAGAAGGTCGAGGAGGAAGAATATGGAAGAATAAGGAAGGAGGAGAAAGAAAATAGAAGGAGGAAGAATAAGGAAGGAGTAAGAAGAACAAGGAAGAGGAAGAAGAACAAGGGAAGAGGAAGAAGAACAAGGAAAGAGGAAGAGAACAAGGGAAGAGGAAGAAGAACAAGGAAAGAGGAAGAGAACAAGGGAAGAGGAAGAAGAACAAGGAAAGAGGAAGAATAAGGAAGGAGTAAGAATAAAGAAGGTGGTGTGGGGGGTGGCGGGGGTGGTGTGGGGGTGGCGCCGGGGTGTGGGGTGGCGGCGGTGGTGCGGGGGGTGGCTTCGGTGGTGTGGGGGGTGGCGGTTTTGGTGTGGGAGTGGCGGCGGTGGTGCGGGGGGTGGCTTCGGTGGTGTGGGGGGTGGCGGTTTTGGTGTGGGAGTGGCGGCGGTGGTGCGGGGGGTGGCTTCGGTGGTGTGGGGGGTGGCGGTTTTGGTGTGGGAGTGGCGGCGGTGGTGCGGGGGGTGGCTCCGGTGGTGTGGGGGGGGGGGGGTGGCGGTTTTGGTTTTGGAATGGCGGCGGTGGTGCGGGGATTGCAGTGGTTGGGGTGGTGTGGGTGTGGCGGTGGTGGGGTGAAGTGTGTATAAGAGTATACAACATCTGCATTTTGTTTTTCTCCTAAGGGTTCTGTGATTTAGTCATAGTGGTTAAGTAACTGTGCTGAGACATGATCTTGCCTCTCTAAATCCATGTTGTCCTGGGTTGTGTACTTCATTTTTTCCATAAAACAAAATATTTGATTCATAAGCACTCGTTCCAAATTTTTTATTATGTGTAAAGTCAGTACAACTGGACTGTATTTGTTTGCCAAAGCTTTACTACCTCCCTTGTGCAGAGGAGCTATATAGGCAGATTTAAGTGCTGTTGGTATCTCCCCTGCATCCAGGTTCTTTCTTCATATTACACTGAGCGCTCGTACTACTGGTACTTTGAATTTCTTTATGAATATTGAACTCCATGAGTCTGGATCAGGGGCTGAGTGCATGGTCTGGATCTTCAACTTTCATGTTGTTTATTGGTGTGCTAAACATAGCCTCATACTGCTACGTAACCACTGTATCAATTGCTACCCAATCTCCCAACCTTTATGTTCCCAATTTGAACATCTTTACCATTGTGATCATTGCTGTTTTCTTATGTGCTGCCAATCTGTTGTATGGTGTTTATAAATCTTGTTTATCTGTATCTTTTGCTACCCAGTCTCCCAATCTTTATGTACCCAATCTGAACATCTTTACCATTGTGATCATTGCTGTCTTATATGTGCTGTCAATCTGCTGTATGGTGTCTATTAACCTTGTTTAAATTACTAATCAAGCTGTCAATGTAATCAATCAGAGCTTTAATATAACAATATGCTTTAATATACTTACTTATCTCTCTCATCTCATTTTTCTCTTGTAATGTATCTTTATCATTTATCAATTCTGATTGAAATTACCTACTTAAAATTATCTGCTAGATTAAGGACCTGCCCGAAACGCTGTGCGTACTAGTGGCTTTACAAGAATGTAAATACTGTACTATCCAATGTATTCTCACAAACCCAATGTACCTTCTTGTATATATATAAATAAATAAATAAAATAAATAAATAAATAAATAAATATTGGCTTCTTAGAATTTCAATAATTTCATTGTTGTCCTCTGTGTACGTACCTTCAGTTTATTTTAGGTTCCAATACTTGTGGAGTTTTTTTTATTATGATTTTACATATGTGAAAAACATTTTGGATTTTTCTTTATCCCTTGTATGGTGTTTCTGTTATAATCCATTTACTCAGACTCATATGATCGCATCAAAGTTTGATATATTTCTTCGATCTCTATCGAAGAGATAGATCCCAATCTCGATTTCTTCGATCAGGATTCCACCCCGTGTACAGTACCTGAGAGAGGAGCAGGAGTCACCCCGTGTACAGTACCTGAGAGAGGAGCAGGAGTCACTCCGTGTACAGTACCTGAGAGAGGAGGAGGAGTCACTCCGTGTACAGTACCTGAGAGAGGAGGAGGAGTCACTCCGTGTACAGTACCTGAGAGAGGAGTAGGAGTCACTCCGTGTACAGTACCTGAGAGAGGAGTAGGAGTCACTCCGTGTACAGTACCTGAGAGAGGAGCTGGAGTCACCCCGTGTACAGAACCTGAGAGAGGAGCAGGAGTCACCCCGTGTACAGTACCTGAGAGAGGAGCAGGAGTCACACCGTGTACAGTACCTGAGAGAGGAGGAGGAGTCACTCCGTGTACAGTACCTGAGAGAGGAGTAGGAGTCACTCCGTGTACAGTACCTGAGAGAGGAGCTGGAGTCACCCCGTGTACAGAACCTGAGAGAGGAGCAGGAGTCACCCCGTGTACAGTACCTGAGAGAGGAGCAGGAGTCACCCCGTGTACAGTACCTGAGAGAGGAGCAGGAGTCACCCCGTGTACAGTACCTGAGAGAGGAGCAGGAGTCACTCCGTGTACAGTACCTGAGAGAGGAGGAGGAGTCACTCCGTGTACAGTACCTGAGAGAGGAGTAGGAGTCACTCCGTGTACAGTACCTGAGAGAGGAGTAGGAGTCACTCCGTGTACAGTACCTGAGAGAGGAGCTGGAGTCACCCCGTGTACAGAACCTGAGAGAGGAGCAGGAGTCACCCCGTGTACAGTACCTGAGAGAGGAGCAGGAGTCACCCCGTGTACAGTACCTGAGAGAGGAGCAGGAGTCACCCCGTGTACAGTACCTGAGAGAGGAGCAGGAGTCACCCCGTGTACAGTACCTGAGAGAGGAGCAGGAGTCACCCCGTGTACAGTACCTGAGAGAGGAGCAGGAGTCACCCCGTGAACAGTACCTGAGAGAGGGTGGGCAGGGCTCCGAGGCCAGTGTCCAGCATGTCGTCGGCGGTGGCCAACTCAGCCGCCTGGAACCTGGCCACCGTCACGTTAACCTCACCTGCTGACGGGAGAGGAGAGAAAGGGGTCAAACTATTATTAACTTAGCTTATAGCCACGTAGAACAGTACAACAAATTGTTAAGGACAACAACAGTAAATTTTGTATCGATTTATCTTCATATAATGTCGTCAGCTGTTGTATCTAAAATAAACAATTTGATGTACATTTTGTTCATCGGATACAGTTAGCATTTTCTCTCAATTTTGCAACACTGGAAATGTTGCATAAAACTGGTCGTCCTGGGCATTTGGTTCCCATATGTGTTTATTTGCTGACACATTTTTCTCCGAAATTGGATGGATTATTTAGCTAAGTTTGTTAATTTATTTTCTTGCATAAGTGGACTGTATATTAAAGTAATTTATAGCAAACAGTATAAAATAGGTAAATTTAAATTTCACACAATTCCCACAGTTGGGGGTTTATAGGGTTAGTGTTACGTCGGATAGAGCAAGATTTATAATTCCTAATTAATAAATATAATTTAAATATTAATTTTGTACTCAAATAATCAATTAACTTAGTTAATTTTCCTGCTCTATATAAATTGTGATTAGTAAATACTTAATAACAGCTTAGCTGTTCAGTTGATCCGTATTCCAGCACCTGTTGAGTGCTGGAATCTGTAGACCAGAGTTAGGGCATGTATAATATGGCTGCTTCTCATCTCATCACTGTAGACCAGAGTCAGCCCGTGTATAATATGGCTGCTTCACATCTCATCACTGTAGACCAGAGTCAGCCCGTGTATAATATGGCTGCTTCTCATCTCATCACTGTAGACCAGAGTCAGCCCGTGTATAATATGGCTGCTTCTCATCTCATCACTGTAGACCAGAGTCAGCCCGTGTATAATATGGCTGCTTCTCATCTCATCACTGTAGACCAGACTTAGCCCGTGTATAATATGGCTGCTTCTCATCTCATCACTGTAGACCAGAGTCAGCCCGTGTATAATATGGCTGCTTCACATCTCATCACTGTAGACCAGAGTCAGCCCGTGTATAATATGGCTGCTTCTCATCTCATCACTGTAGACCAGAGTCAGCCCGTGTATAATATGGCTGCTTCTCATCTCATCACTGTAGACCAGAGTCAGCCCGTGTATAATATGGCTGCTTCTCATCTCATCACTGTAGACCAGAGTCAGCCCGTGTATAATATGGCTGCTTCTCATCTCATCACTGTAGACCAGAGTCAGCCCGTGTATAATATGGCTGCTTCTCATCTCATCACTATAGACCAGAGTCAGCCCGTGTATAATATGGCTGCTTCTCATCTCATCACTGTAGACCAGAGTCAGCCCGTGTATAATATGGCTGCTTCTCATCTCATCACTGTAGACCAGAGTCAGCCCGTGTATAATATGGCTGCTTCTCAACTCATCATTGTAGACCAGAGTCACCCCATGTATCAAATGGCTGCCTCTCAACTCATCACTGCTGGGAATTGTTCCTGCCGGCATTTTATTCATTAGTTTGAAACAATATAAATTTAATATCACTAATTCGCTTATCAACAAGTAAGATTTGATTTTAAATCCTCGTTTCTGACTTGTGGTTATTTTTAATCTCGCAGCATAACCATGCTGACATTTTTAATGTATCTAGAGTTACTGGCCATAACTACAACACGATACTTCACATATTTGTGAGATGGAAACAGATGGTTATTCCTAGAAATAAGTAATTATCAGAAGAAAGCACCAAACCGGGAAGGTTATGTAGCACCACCAAATGTGCGGAGTAATCAGAGGGAGCTAAATATCACCTAGGATGCCAATAAGAGAACAGAATGCATAAGGCAAATGATATCAAAAGTATCCGATTCACCAAGAATTCTATCGAGGGACAATTGACCATGAGGAACGGTAGGAAAGCAAGACACACGGTCGTCCTGGAAGTCAGGACATTCAACAAGAATGTGCATGACAAAAAGAGGGACAATGCAATTTGGACAATAAGGAACAGGGCTGCACTCCATTAAGTGACCATGAGTTAAGCGTGTATGGCCAATACGTAACTTAGCCAATGCCGTTTCCCACCACCGGTTACAGTGGTAGGAGGAAGACCACAGGGACACACGACTCTTAAGAGTACGAAGTTTGTTACCAGTAACAGAATACCAACAACCCTGCCAACGGGCAAGGTTTGAGGAATGAATAACTAAGTAAAAGTTGGAAAAGTAATACCTTTACGGGAGATGGAACAAGTGCGGACAGCTTCCTTAGCGGCAGTATCCGCTCCCACTAAGGCTACAGGATATAAGATACTGTCGCCTTATACTCATGCTCATTTAAGAGACACCAACATGGCTGGCAGCCCAGCAAAACTCTACCGATTTAAATTTACTGGGGATAAGAAACAGCCAATGTTGAATCTCGATGATCACCGGGTGGACCGGATTAAAGAACCCCAGAGCCACAAGGGCACTACGAGAGTCAACTACCACCACAAAGGAGGATTGACAACGAGAAAGCAGGAAACAAAGAGCATAGAGAGTAGCATAAAGTTCTGCTGTTAAAATGTTAATCTCTGGAGGAAGGCGACACATATAAGTGCGGTCAGGAAAAACAACAGAGTAGCCCACATCGTCAGCGACCTTCACCCATAGTTGAAGATAGAAATGGAGTGGGAGTGTGAGGAAAAGTGCTCAAGGAAAAGGCGTTTCAGAACCGTAGGAGGGGTAAATGCTTTTGTGATGCGGGTCAGGGAAGTACAAAATTTGGGAAAGGGGACCCTCCATGGGGGCAAGGACGGAACAATACGACGAGAAACATTGATAATACGAACCGAGAGAGAATCTTGTAAGTGAGACAAACGGACAGAAAGAGGAAGGTGGTGAAGAGAAATAGAAACTATAGGAGGGGTAACTCTCAAAGCACGACAGAGGCGAGAGTGATGATGCTGTAAGGACAATGCAAGATTGTGAAAACAGTAACGATCACGGCGGTCCTGGAGAGATAGGAAGCCAGAGTCAACGTACAAGCTGAGGGTAGGAGCGGAACGAAAGGCACCAGAGCTGAGGATCAAAGGATCAAAGCAGAAGAGTATGCAGGGCAACCATAATCGAGTTTAGACATGACAAGAGAGGAGTGTAAGAGAGGAGCGTGCGCCTATCCGCTCCCCCAAGAAGTATAGGACAAAACATTAAGTAGGTTAAGGGCCTTAGAACATTCAAATCGGAGGTAAGAGATATGGGGCGACCAAGACAAACGAGAGTCAAAGATTAACCCAAAAAGCTTTGCGGAATCTTTATACACAAAGGGAGGACCATAAAGGTATAAAGAGGGACGAAGAACGACCCGGTTCCGAGTAAAAGTTATAGCACAAGTCTTAGTTGCAGGGAACTTGAAGCCATGATTGGTGGCCCAAGACGACACGGCATCAATCGCAAGTTGAGAGGCGAATCATGACCTTGACAGCAAAGAGAAAGATCGTCAACATGAAGAGCGGAGAAGATGCCAGAAGGAAAGGGGGAAAGAAGACCATTGAGGGCAACCAGAAAAAGAGTAGCTCTCAGAACACTACCTTGGGGTACATCGTATTGCCGAAAAGGGGGAGAGTGAGCGTTTCTTTTAGAGCCAAAACTGGCTCTAAAGGAACGATGAAAAAGGAAGCTTTGGAGGAAGAGAGGGAGATTACCACGAAGCCAAAAGAACGAAGATGGGACAGAATATAGTATCTCTAAGTCGTGTCATAAGCCTATTCCAGGCTGAAAAGGACAGCAAAAACGGAGATCTTCGCAGCAAAAGCAGTACGAATATAGACCTTCAAGTTCACCAGGACATCAGTCGTCCTGCAGGATTTGCGAAAACCAAATTGAGAAGGAGAGAGGTGGTGATGGTGTTGCAAGAAGCACATCAGATGATCATTGACCATAAGCTCAAAGAGTTTGCAGACACAACTCGTGAGGGCAATAGGGAGGAAGTCGTTAGGGGATGTACCGAAAGACCCTAGTTTCCAAATAGGGAGTTTAACGGCATCGAGCCAGTCCTCAGGGACTGACGACGACTCCCAGACCTGGTTATACAGACTCAGTAAGTACCGAGACGTGCACGGAGGGAGATGGTGAAGCATATTATAATGATTGTTATCCGAGCCTGCTGCAGTAGATCCGCAGAGGGCCAGGGCTGACTGAAGTTCAGAAAGAGAGAAGGGATCATTATAGGGAAGGCGGAGATGAGTGTGGATATCTAATGGATGAGATTCAAGAACAGGCTTACGAAGAAAGAAGGATTGAGAACCAGAGCTAACAGTAGAAAAGTGGGAACTCAGTTCGGTCGCGACCATCACTGGGTCTGTCACAAGAGTACCATAGAGGTGGAGAACCAGCGAGACATCTGTAATGAACTTACCTGCAATCTTGGGAATCTTCTTCCAGATCTGAGGTAGAGGAGTATCGGACGTAATGGTGGAAACATAAGATTTCCAGCTCTCACGTTTAACTGTAAGGATGGTCCTATGGGCCACCGCACTTGCCTTCGAAAACAAAATAAAAGAATCAGCCGTCTGCCAGCATCGGTGTTTCTTCCAGGCTGCACGCTTACAGCGGACAGCCCGAGCACAGTCCACATTCCACCAGGAAACACACTTCCGTGTGCCCCGGGAGGTAGAACGAGAAATAGAACGGATTGCAGCATTGAAGACTGTGTCATGAAAAAGGAGGAGGGCGCGAGGAAAAGACAGAGAGGAGAGGTCAGAGAGAGTAGCACGGAGAGTGAATAGGTTCCAGTCAGCCTTGGCAAACTGCCACCTAGGGAAGGAAAGGGGAGGGTGGAAAGAGAAAAAGTAAACAAGGATGGGGAAATGGTCACTGTTATGGAGGTCATCAAGAACCCGCGATGTAAAATCTAAGTAAAGGGACGACGAGCAGAAAGATCAAGCCAGGAAAGGGTGCGAATCCGACAGTCCACATGAGTGGGCTCACCTGAATTCAGAAGAGATAGGGAAGAAGCGAGGACGAACGGCTCAAGAAGGCGACCTCGGGTGTTTGTCAGAACATCACCCCAGAGGGTATGTCGACATTTGAAATCACCCAAAAGGAGCACCGGCTCTGGCAAGGAGTCCCGGAGGTGCTTAAGATCAGGAAGGGAAAGCGGGACATTTTGGGGGAGATAAATGGAACAGACTGTATATCATTTACTCACAGAAACACCGGCAGCAGAACAATGGATAGGCGATGGAAAAATTAGGGGGACGAAGGGAACATCAGAACGATTCAAGAGAGCAGTAGAGTTATGGGCCCCAGCAAGAGCTGGGGGAGGGGGGGGGGGGAGAAAGAAAGAATAACCACGAAAGTGACCAGGATGAACACCAAGCATCGGCTCCTGGAGACAGACACAAAGTGGTGTAAACTGTGTAATCAAAAGTTGAAGTTCATGGAAATTGGCATAAAATCCACGAATATTCCACTGAAGAATAGACAATATCAAAAAGAGAAAGGACAGCAACAGAGAACAATGAAGAAACAAAGGTAACGAAGAACACGGTATATTAAAGAATCTCAGGATCAGGGTCAGCAAAAGCAGGGTTAGGGGCCATGGGTAAACTTAGTAAGGATGGAGGGAAGGTAGTGGGAGGACAGAGCAGAGGTGGTCTGACGGGGTCCGGAGGAGGAGGAGACAACTCAGAGGGGCAGTCAAGGACAGCAAAAATAGGGTGGGGGGTCGGGGGTAGAAATCAGGGAGTGCACCTCACCAAGGGCAGCAACCGAGAGGGAATTGGAGGCGAAAGAAACCTCCATAGATGGGACAGGGGGCCCGACCACCGAAATGGAAGGGGACGTAGCGATAGAGTCAGTGGGAGGGGGGCGAGGAGGAAAACGATGCCGTCTTACCCATTGGGGAGGAGGAAGGAGAGTAGCCAGGCTAACGTCGAAGAGACAGGTGTACTAGTAACAACGTACTGGGCGACAGACTCAATGGTCTAGTAGTAGTAGGCATCCATCAGTCTCAGGAGACTATGGAGTTGCGCTCTGGTTGTCGGTCTGGAGTGGCCTCACCAGGGCGCAAAGCCAGGATAGGTTGATGGTGCAGAAGAAGAATGGGCGCGACCAACACTAAGATTGCTGGGAGGATGATGGACAACATCCTGGACAGACAGGCGGCGTGGAGGGCCAAAACACTGGGGGAAGGGTTGGGAAGAAGGATCGGGGGGAGAGGGGAAAGAAGACATAGGAGGCATGTGGACAGGGTAGGAAGGGGGGAAATTCCAGATGGAAAACCAGGAGGGAGACCCTTCGGAATAGGACGTAGAGGAAAAGGAGAGGAGGTGGTGGGTGCGTCCAGGTCTAAGGCCTGGAAACGGTTATGAGACGGAGTAAAGTGGGAAGGACGAGGAGAGGTAGAACGCAACACGCGAGTGTAAGATATGCCAGCAAAAGGGGTTAGACGGTGAGCTTGGCATCTCGCTTCTGGAAAAGACAGACGATCCCGGTGTTTCAAGTTGAGGACGGCCTCCTCAAGTTTGTAGTGTATACACGAGCGGGAGAACGTAGGCTGGGCCTCACCGCAAGTGAGGCAGCGAGTCTTTGGAGAAGTGCACTCGGACTTAGAGTGATCATCGTCTCCACACATGGGGCATAGATACACAGTACTTGTGCATTTGAGGACACCGTGCCCGAACTTCCAGCACTTATTGCAAAGTCTAGGAGAGGGAACGTACTCCTGAACGGAGCATATAGCACCAGCAAGAATTATAGAGGGCGGAAGGGTCCTACTATTAAAGGTGATTTTCACAACTCGAAGGGGCTGGCGGCGACGACCACGAGGAAGTCGAGTGAACGTGTCTACCTGGAGGACAGAATGGCCTTGGGCTTCGAGGATATGTTTAATATCCTCATGGCAGTATTTAATGTCCCTGACACCAGTTGCAACAAGGTGCGGGAGGAGAACAGTGCCAACACTGGCATTTAACTGAGCGTTTTTGGAGACCCGAACAGGGGTCTCCCCAAAGCAGGACAATGCAGCTAAGCAGGTGGCTGCAACCTGAGAAGGAGCAGCGACAACGTGTGTACCGAAACGGGTGCGGTTAATAGTAACAGAGGCATCTACTGAATCAACAAGGTGTTTATGGAGGGAGAAATCGTTAAGATGAGTAGAATCTAGATGGTGGAGATCAAAGTATTTAGCCCATATAGCGGGACCAAACAAGGCATGGTACGTATTAGTATGGGAAGGGATCGTGCGAGTGCAGCCGTGGTGGGGGACGGCGTTGAGAACCCCCAGGGAGAGAGAGGTTAAAAGGCTCCTAGATGGGAGCGCGATCCTACCGCAGAAGAGGGAGGGGAGCAGGGGAGTCTTGGCCCAATGTAGCGGGGGCTAAAGAGCCCAGTCTTCCATCACAGTCCGACTTAGCGGCCTCGTCGTCCACCCCATGGGCCTGGCTAAGAGAGTGGTCGTGTCAGTATCCATATATGATGTATTTTAAAAGGTCTGGGGCCTGGAACCAAGGGATACTACCTACAAGGGCAGCCAGGGAGGCCGAGAGCAGGCCAGTGCAGGAAGGGATGCGTCGTCCCCATCTGTGCTCCCCCCTTTTTAACAGGAGAGTCCTACTGCTTCGTCCATTCTCCTACACTGGAGCAAAGACCTCATTCGCCTTTTTGCCCTTGCCTGAACACCCAACCATCCACTTAGGGCAGGTACTCATGGGCGACCCCTCCAGCGGGTGGTCCGTTGACTCACATTTGTGTTCATTTGCACAAACAACTCCCAGAGGGGAACAGAAAAGGGGGGCGGGGGCAACCGTCACCGGTCCCAGAGATGTGTACGTGAGCCCCCTCACCACGTCAAGGAAACATAATAGAGGGGGAATATATGAAGAAGTGACGGGTATTTTGCAGTGTTGGATAAAGTGCGACTCGAGGCTCTCCCACCCACCGCTCGCACACTATTTGGTGATGATTCAGAACGAGCAGCTGCGCTGCATCTTGCTCTCACTTGTATGGTATTTGTACGGTCTAATGACCTTGGATGTCCTATAATGATATAGGATGTCCCTTAATTGATGTGTATTGTATCAGACTACCGAAGTGCACTATTTTTGACAGGTGGTAGGTGATATTTCTTGTATGAATTATGTAGTGGGTATCCAAGGACATTAAGTGACTGTTGCTGAATCTTTGTTGATTGACTCCTCATCCATTACTGATTATTTTAACACCACCATTCTGTATACCTTTGATTTAAAGCATGCTAGAGCCAGTGTACCACTGCATTAGGATAGAATCTAATTGACAACTAGTTCAGAGGGTGTGCAGTACAGTGCATGATGATGATTCCAAAGACCTTTGAGTAAAGCTAGTTTAATATGAAATAGTATCAGTTGTAGAGAGCTTAGTTTTTATTTTACGGTGTCTTGTTTGATATGCCCCAGTAAATTGGTTACATTTTGTGATTGTTATTTTACCCCTAAATAAGATTTGAAGGCCAGGTGGTCTTACTGAGTTTTTGACCACATTATTATTATCAGCCATGCTGTGAAGCATTAGGGCACGACAGACTGGCCTGTTGTTGTTGTTGTTGTTGATTTAGGGACGACGACGATCGTGGGATCGGATGCGCCCCGGCGTATCCGTTAAGGGTGAATCGCGAAGCCAGGAAAGGTGAAACGCCTAGCCAAAACACGAAACGAGTGACGCCAATCACTAGAAACTAATAAGCCACATGGCAAATAAACGCACAGTCAGGCAGATGATTGGGGAGCCCCAGGAGTCCCTTAGGGTGACAAGCACCGGCCCCGCCCCACACAGAGTACACCAGGTAGCAAAACCAAAACTCTGCCCCCAACTAAAACGCAAAAAGTCCTCCAGTGTCCTCCGGCAGAGCAGAAGCCGGCCGCCCACCGAAGCTGAGGGCACACCAGGAACCCACCAAGACCCGCCAACTCCTGGCATCTCTCAGCCAAGCCGGCCCCCGAACACCGTCACACCGCCGGGAGAACCAGCCAGAAAACGCCAAAAAAAAACTATCGACAATCCTGTGACCCAAGGCGATATGTGCGTCTGCCGTACAATCGGACCGTTGAAGAGGGATGCCAAACGGCAGTAGCAAAGCCAAAACGCGAAAACAGGACGTGATCCGGCAGCTCCCAAGCGGAGGAGGTATCCAGACGTCCGCTCGGCATCAAGGTTGAACCAGGAGTCCAGACTGGCCTGGAGTTTTCTACACCAGTGAACCATACGTCGGTTTGTGTAGAGCTAGTGGAGGTGCTTAATGTGAAGATGGAGGATTTGGTGGGCTAATTTGGGTC
Organism: Procambarus clarkii; assembly: GCF_040958095.1. NCBI lineage: Eukaryota > Metazoa > Arthropoda > Malacostraca > Decapoda > Cambaridae > Procambarus > Procambarus clarkii. Next base: position 7,395,874 of record NC_091237.1, on the reverse strand, counting down.
CGGCATGTGGTGGTCAACTTCCAGCAGCAATGTATATTCCAGGGGTTCATCAATCAACGTGAAGATCGATTCTATTGTTATGATCCCAGGTAGCTTGAGGAATGAGTCTACCCCCCTGAGAGTTATTCACCAGACCTAACTGAGAGGTCAAAGAAAATATAGACATGTGAATATATACATATTCAATACAATATATACACTTGGCTAATATTGACGAATAGTTAAAAGCATGGGCAGTGGATAAATGTGTACATAAATGACTTGACATGAGATGTCGAAATTTTGTGAGGAAGGTATGAGGCTCATGGCAGGGGTCTTAACCTTACTCGAGTAGTGGAAGTAGTGGGATCAAGATGCAGTGTCTTTAAGCTCCTGGTATGAGAGGAAGAAGCTCTAGTTACGTGCTCCATCAGGAGGAAAATTAGTTAGACGTTCTTGTATGAAGCCTGGGGACGAAGTACTCGAGTCAAGAAGGAGAGGAACCTTGTGGAGCAGTTTAAATAGCGATCTTGTGGGCAAAGGAACGCGCCAACGTCAGACGTTGAGACCAAGAAGTGCCCTGTGTACAACAAACTCTGTGGTAAGCACATTTTAACCAGTTGACAATGATTGCCAGTAGTTGGTCGTGTGCCTAGCGACCGTGGCTTCATGAGTGTTCATGAGTATATTAGGAATGTTTTATTAAGGCAGAAGGACTAAATAAAAGAATAAAGATGAGGGAGCCAGCTGGAGAGACGAGCGGCACGTCCTCTCTCGCCGAGCACATGGGGGCAACTGGCAAGGGCGGCGGCTGGCAGTCTCAAGGGTGGAGGGACTGCCAAGGGGAGGCAGAGAATGGACCCATCCGAACGTGGGGGAATCCCCTCACGGCATGCAAGAATCAGAGAGATGTCGGGTGAAGACACTTATTGTGTATGAGTATATTTCAGTTATATGTTAGTAGGGAAACAACTTTATTGGCGTGTCAATGGGTTGCAGGTTTGTCTGGGGAAGGAGTTGCTGAGAGAACTTCGAGGTCAGAGGAGGAGTAGTGGATGAAATTCCAAGGCTGTAGAAGGGGTACTGAATTTTGGGGAAGAGCAGCCCCATAGTGAGAAGTTGGACCTCAGGCTGTGTGAGGAGGAGCAGTGAAGTGAAGTTTCATGTGCTTCTGTGGAATCAGTGGTGGAGCATCACTTGTTCAAGGAAAACTTCATGGTGTCACAGCCTGGAAGAGCTGCAGAAGACCCTGGTGGACAGTTCTAGGAGAACCTTAAGATGTTCGGGGTAGTGAACCTCTGGATGCAGAGGGGAGGTTCTTAGTGACTACTTATAGAGTTGGTAGAGTGCTTGTGTGTCACTGGCGTGCAAGACGCAGTGGAAGGTGGATGACTGACCATTTTTGTGCTGAGGAACATTTATACTGATGTTTATAATGTTACAGCCATAGGCCAAGTTACCTATATATTTATATACATTTTAGGACTGATTGTGCCATAGTGTTTTACGTGATTTAACCCACTTGGTGAGGTTGGTTGAATAAGTGGCAAGCCAGGAGTTGGGCTACCACTTGATATAGACAGCTGATAGAGCCATGATGGTATTGGATTGCAACCTGGTTTTAGTATCAAGGTGTAGAGAGTGTAGAGGTTTATTTTCCTACGTATTATATGTAAGTATGTTGTATATGTCCTGAGTTTTATTAAATGTTTATAATAAGCAGGTGTTTGCCCTTGTCCTAGCGAGGCTCTCCAGAAAGCAGAAAAAAGAGAGGGTGAAAAAGAACCACGGCTGTGGACAGGGTGGTACAGAATAAATATTCAGAAAAGGAGGATTGAGGAGATCATACCAACCAAGGAAAGAGTGGGGAGTCACGGTGGCTCAAGTTGGGTGTGTGCACAGGACAACGAGGCCAGTGTTGGAGCCGCACCCCCTAAAGGGTGCGGCTCCAAGGGAGAGGGGCTCAGCGTGTGACGCTGAGCCCCTCTCCAAGATCAGGAAGCTCCTGATCTCCTGGTCAAAATATAAGCACTCTACAGTTTTTTGGTTGGTCTTGCTTGATGCAGGTCGGCGTTCAATCCCCGACCGTCCAAATGGGTGGGCACCAATCCTTCCCTCTCCCGTCCCATCTCAAATCCTAATCGTGATCCATTCCCAGTACTATATAGACGTAATGGCTTGGCGCTTTCCCCTCTGATAGTTCCCTTCTCTCTACCCAAACATCCCCCAACGGGAGGCAGCGAGATTGGTCTCGACGTACTTCGACGACCATAAACACCTCATACACCAGCCCCTCAGAGACACAGAAGTTTGGAGGCCCCACCAATGGTCCTCCTGGAGGAAGCGATTCTGCTTGTCATGAGGGATACAATTCTATCCTTCGATTCAGCAGCCTACAGACAAGTAAAGGCGACGGCAATTGGAGCATCAAGTAGTGTGGTTATAACACAAATCTTTGTTTACACGGCCTTTGAGCACCAGAGAGCACTCCGAACAGATAAACCAGACGTGTCCATCCGTTTCAACCCAGTGACTACACCAAGTCACAATCTCCATGCTCCCAGTCTCAACCGCCGTGCCCCAAGTCTCAACCGCCGTGCCCCAAGTCTCAACCGCCGTACCCCATTATACCGTGATGATATTTACGGTATAATGATTGGACCATGCACACTCCTCCAGTCCTTCTACGCCTGGACAAATACAGCCCACGAAAATCTGAAGTTCACCTTGAAGCAGAGTAAAACAGAGATAAACTTCCTGGATACGGCAGTGTTCATTGGCAGTATGGACAGGCTCCTTCACACGAGGGCCTACTACAAGCCCACGAACCTGCACACGTATTTACGATACGACTCCTGTCGCCCGTCCTCCTTGAACTCCCTACCCTACTATTTAGGTCTACGTTTGAAGAGGATGAACAGCCTTGAAGACACCCTTGCTACTCAACTTCTAGACCTCTGGGACATGTTCTACACCAGAGGATACCCAGAACGAGTAATAACAACGGCTAAAAACAAACTAGATCTGAAGACGAGGTCAGAGCTCCTCATAAAGGGCCCCCCCCCTCCAGACCCTCAGTCGAGATGTATCCTGCCATCGCTGTATTTTAACGGGCTAGCAAGCCCTCTCCATAATGCTCTGACATCTGGACCTGGCTAAGAAACATCTATGGGGACCAGCCTTCTTGGCCTAGGTTTGCCCAATCACCTCCAATGCTGGCCTGGAGACGAGGAAAGTCACTTAAGGATCATCTAGTACATTCCTGCCTCCACAGGACACACTGCCTTTAACCAAACCTGACACAGACCGATGGTGCAAGAGAATACCCCCCCTGGTTCCCTGGGTTGGGGCCACGAGGTTGAGAGGGGCCCCACAACATAATACCTTCCTCAGTACAACTGCCTCCACACGTTACTTCTGTGGACATAAAACGTCATCAATTAGGTGGATGGTTCAGTAGGGGAAATCATGAGGTAACATTCATTCACCGGGGAGTTGACATTATGCTCGTGGCACAACCTAGATGGCGCTGATTTTGATACGCAACTCACCAAAGGTCATCCACATCGACCTCGCCTTCTAACTAGGGCAGGAAACAGGAGCTATTGATCGCTGCCACACCACCACCAATAGATGGCCATGTCCATAAAGCGTCGAATATCAGGGGAACTGAGGTGCCGACCCATAGATGGCGCCGAAATCGCCACTCCATACTCTAATGAAGGTGGCGATACCGTAACATAGGTCTTCCGACAAGTGAACACAAAAATCCTTTGTATTGCTTTTTCGTTATATGGTATGATTTACCAAGTTTTGTATGTGGTTTTCGTTTTAATATTAATTTTTTTTAAATAGGGCTTTTTAAAAATTTGAATAGGGTAGCTCAGGAGCTGGAACTCATCTTTTTAAATATCATATTATTTTTTGTAGCCCATTGAGAAACCTGATTTACATCTGATTGGGGGTTGGCCGCGTCCTCTATGTTGTCTCATCTCAAAAATCCTAGTGTCCGGTACTGTAGTAGTCTTCTGCCTGCGAATGTATCCCCCATTTTTGGTTGAAACTCTGCGATGGTGTAACTGGCAAAAAGGAGAGTGAAGGAGGTTTTTTATTTCTATTGCAAAGCGGAAGTCGGCTGAGCGATTTGGTTTATTGAATGTGTTGCAAGCTAGGTTGACTCTTTTGTATGGGTTGATGAAAAAGAGGTTTGATAGGTTTGTCGAGACTTTGTTGTATAATGAACAGATTCGTGGGTTGAGGGAGGAGACGGCTGTGGGGGTGTGAAGGTTCGGGCTGGAGTTAGAGAGCTGTTGTTTGGGTTATGTATATTACAGATCTTGCTTCGGATGGAAGAGGAGGATCGTGAGTCAGTGGTGTTGACTAGTCTCCATATGCCAGTGTTTCGGTTTTGTCGAATACGGATGGTGTGATTTACTATGTTTAGTAGGAGCTTGAAGATCTTTATAAGAGAGTGGAGTATTTATAAGAGAGTATTTTCTTGTGTTTTGTTCTCCTGGGTTGTAGTCGTTGGACTGTACAGTTCTGGAGGGTGAGGTTGGTCGTTCCGAGGTTTGGGATGTCGTTCGGTACTTGCAGAAGAGTAAAATACCAGGGTATGATGGGCTGCTGGCGGAATTTTATGTATCCTGTTGGGATATGCAGTTGGTGGGGTCCCAATTGCTTGCATCCCACATCAGGCTCTTTCCTATGCCTGGCAACTTGAGGTTCTTTGCCAATTGGCGACCGATTAATCTCCTCAGTCAGGAATACAATATTATCTTGCAGTTGTTAGCGAATCTGCTCCGGTCAGTGGTGGGTTTCCTAGTGTCTTGGGAAGGTCCTTGGTTCATTGTAAAAATGTCGTCTGGGATCACATCGTTTATATGTCAGAGTCTAGGGGCCCGAAAGCCTCGTTCAATCTGGACTGGTTGAAGGCCTTCGACAGTGTGGCCATTGACTTTGTATTATGGATTCTGGAGAGGCTTGGAATTGCCACCCGGTTTGTAGGCTGGGTGCGAATGTTGAATAAGGGGTGTTGTAGTCGGGTGTGTGAGAGTGGGTTGTTTAGTACTACGCATGCCATTAGGCGCTCGATTCGGCAGGGTTGCCCCTTGACGATGCTTTTGTTGGCAGGTCTTCATCGACCGGACGGTTCGGTTTTGTCGGACATGGGGGCGGTTTGCATTATGTGCATGGTGAATTGGAGTCCTTGTATGGGGTGGTTGTGTGGGATGAAGGGTTGATGGGGTCCTTCCTCCAACACTGTGCACCGGGGTTGTCGGAAATGGATTGTGTGGGTCTTGTGCGGGAGGTAAGCCCTTCAGTGATTTGGGAGGTTGTGCGGTCCTTTCATCGTGGTAAGGTTCCAGGGTCGGATGGGTTTCCGATGGAGTTCTACGTCGAGTTTTGGGATGTGCTTGGTGCCGATATTTTGGAGGTGGTTCGGTTTTGTCTTCGGAGTTTGTCTCTGTCCGATTCGCAAAATGATGGTCTTGGGCGGCTTCTTCTGAAGCCGGGGACTTACGTTTTTTTGTGAGTTGGCGGCCTATTACGTTGCTAAATGTGGACTACAAGATTATTTCCAAGTTGTTGGCTGGACGTTTGCGCTCGGTGGTGGGGTCGGTGATCTCTTGTGGTAATTTTTGTGGCTTTCCGGGTAGGTCCTTGGTGCAATGCAATTCCCTTTTCCAGGATTTGCTCCTCTATGTGGAGGAGTCTGGTGTTCCTGCGGCCATGATCAGCTCGGATTGATCCAAGGCTTTTGATCGAGTGCCAATTGGGTTTGTTTTGCGGGTCCTGGAGAGGTTTGGTTTCCCGCCCCAGTTTGTGGGCTGGATACGGATGTTGTACGCTGTTTGTAGTAGTAGGGTGTGTGTCAATGGGTTCTAAGGCCCTTCGTTGAGTAAGGTTGAGTGGCCCTTCGCTATTCGGCGTTCGGTTCGGTAGGGGGTGTCCTCTGTCGATGCTTCTCTATGTTCTGTTTCAGGAGCCCTTTGTTCGGGTGGTGTGTGCTTGTCATTCGGTTGTTTCACCGTGTTTGCCGAATGGCTTGTCCCTCAAGATTTGTGGTTACGCAGACGACACAGTCTTGTTTGTTGCCTGTGAGGGTTCTGTGCCTGCAGTTCAGGATCTGGTGCTTCAGTTTGAGTCGGCTACAGGGGCTTTGGTCAATCATGGGAAGTCTTGTCTTCTGGGGTTGGGCCTGTCGTTTGGTGTAGTCGTGGTTTCCGGTGGTTCAGTCCATTCGGGTTCTGTTGATTACGTGGTTCAGATCGTATGGGCAGTCTTTGAAGTTTAATTGGGAGGCAGTTTCGTGGGGGGTGGCCGTGGCTGTGGGGATGTTGTCGCAACGGGCTCTGACTGTTTATCAGCGGACGATTGTTGTGTCTTGTAAGGTTTTGTCGCAGGTCTGGTTTGTTGCGCAGTGTTTTCCGTTGGATCGGCGGAAGGCTCGCGCTCTGGAGAGTTTGGTGTATTGTTATGTGTGGTGTGGCCGGTATCATCCGGTTCGTCGGTCTACGTTATGTCTCAGGGTGTCAGAAGGTGGAATTGGCATTCCTGATGTCTATGTGAAGGCGTTGGCTTTGTTTTGGGGGTCGGTTCGGAGGAGTTTGGTGTTAGGAGGTGGGTTAAACTCCTTGGGGGTTGTTTTACTGCTCTATGAGGTTTAGTTTTTTGCTTGATCTGGGTCGTTGCCAGGAGGTGGCTCTGTGTACGCCTCCAGTGTACTCGTGGGCGGTTTTGATCCTTCGGGCGCTTTGTCATTTTCTGGGGTTTGAGTCTTTTGGTTGTCGGGAAGTGTATGGGGCGCTTGCCTCTCGGGTGCCTCCCAGGGTCGAGGGTTTGTACCCTTGTTTCGACTGGAGGAATGTGTGGGAGGCGTTGAGTGGGCCGTGTATTGCGCCACGGACGCGTGAGTTGGTTTTTCGATATTTGCATAAGTCATTGGCTACGAATGCGAGGTTCTTTATGTTGGGTTTGGTCGCCTCTGATAGTTGTGTTCATTGAGGGGGTGTGAGACTCAGTTGCACGTCTTTTATTTTTGTGCACGGGTTCAGGGTTTGGTTGGGTGGTTGCGGGATGTCATTGCGGCCTTTTGTGGTCCACGGGTGCATGTCGATTTATTGCGGTTTTTGTCTTTTTCGTTCCCTCGGGGCTCCAGGCGGGTACGTGACATGCTCGGGGTGTTGATGGTGGACTATATTTTTTGTTTAGGGGTTGGTAGGATGGAGGGGTATGGGGTGGGGAGGATTTTGGGCCATTTGAAGGGCCGTCTGTCTTATACTATGTGGTGGTTGCGTCGCTCCTTTCCTAGGGTTTTTGATGCTTGGTTCACGGTCGAGTTTGTCCGGGGTGCTGCGTTGGTGTAGGTGGTGGGTTCCTGTGGGTGTGGTTGTTTGTGTGTCTGTGCGTGTTCCTTTGGTTCGTCTCCCTCTGGTGGGTGGGGGTTTGGGGGGGTGTGTGTTTGTTGTCTTTAGGGTTTTGTGTGTGCTGGGGTTTGCTTGGTTGCCTTGTGTGGCGGGTATTTGTTTGTGTGTGTGTGGGGTTTGGGGGTGCTGTGGTGTTGTGTGTGGCATGACTTTATGTCTCCTGATGTGCCCGGTGCGTGGGTGGTTTCTCTGCTTGGTGGCTGGCTGTCCTCTGACTGTGGGGGTCGGGTTTGTGTGCTGGGTGGCTGTGTTTGTCTCGTGTGTGTTCCATTGTTGTGTGTTCTTGTATGTTTGTGTTCATTGTCATTATGTCTTGCTGCCTTGTATTATGTGCTTTCCATTATGTTTCCTATTGGCACGCCCAGTATGGGTGACAAGTGTTGTTTGTTTGCGTTTTTATGCTAATTTGCGATTTGTTCTATTATCTGTGTCCTATTTACTATGTTATATGTTACTACGTTGGTTTGTACTATACCGATTTCTTTATTTTTTATTTTGTTATTTTACTATGTAATGCTAATGTGATCTGTTTCTTTTGTTCTATGTACTGTGCTGTGTATTGTTTTGTTGTATTCCCTTGTTATTTTCCTGTGTTTTACTTACAATGTTGTATTTACAGTGTTATATTTACCATGTTCTGTTACTGTGTTCTCGATTCTGTGGTGTGTTGTCTGCTGTTGTGTAGTGTGGCGCATGGTGCGTGTGTTTTGCGTTTGTGTTATTTTGTGTTATTTTGTATGTGTGTATTCCTTGTTTATACTTTACCCTTGGTTTATTGTGCTCTTTGAGCACTTTTGTCATTACTGACGCTTTTGGCACGCCCCATCTGGGTAGTGCTGCTTTTGTGTGTGTGTTCTTATGAGTTTTATGTTATTCTTTGTTTTCACTTTTGTGATATGTTGATCTGTGTTACTTGTTATGTGTTATTGTTATTCCATGCTCTTTGTTATTCTGTGCTTTCCTTTTTATATGGTTACTGTACGCTGTGATTATTTTGTTTTAAAAATAAAAAGAAAAAAAATAATCTCCTCAGTCAGGAATACAATATTATCTTGCAGTTGTTAGCGAATCTGCTCCGGTCAGTGATGGGTTTCCTAGTGTCTTGGGAAGGTCCTTGGTCCATTGATAAATGTCGTCTGGGATCTTATTGTTTATATGTCAGAGTCTAGGGGCCCGAAAGCCTCGTTCAATCTGGACTGGTTGAAGGCCTTCGACAGTGTGGCCATTGACTTTGTATTATGGATTCTGGAGAGGCTTGGAATTGCCACCCGGTTTGTAGGCTGGGTGCGAATGTTGAATAAGGGGTGTTGTAGTCGGGTGTGTGAGAGTGGGTTGTTTAGTACTACGCATGCCATTAGGCGCTCGATTCTGCAGGGTTGCCCCTTGACGATGCTTTTGTATATTATTGTTCAGGAACCGTTGTTTCTGGCTTCGCGGCTTGTAGTTCGATCGTTTCTCCACGGTTGCCCAACCAGTTTGACCTGAAAGTTTGTAGGTATGCTGATGATACAATTGTTTTTGTAGCTACAGTGGATTCGGTGGTTGGTGTGCAGGACGTGGTACACAGCTTTGAGTTGGCCACGGGGGCTGCCATCAGTTGTCGGAAGTCTTGTATTATTGGGTTAGGGAGTTAGGCTGTCTTGGAGTCTTAGGAGTGGTCTTGGTTGCCCGGTGGTGCAGTATGTTCGCATGCTGGGCATCACCTGGTTTAGTTCGTACAAGGAATCGTTGCAGGATAATTGGGCGGCGGTTTCTCGCTTGGTAGCGGCGGCAGTGGTGGGGATGCTGTCCAAGAGGGTCTTGATTTATGAGCGGGCGCTGATTGTGAATTGTAAGGGTCTTTCCAAGGTTTCGTATTTAGCTCATGGTTTCCCTTTGAGCAGGGCTCGCATGCTGAATTTCGAGAAGCTTGTTTATTGTTATGTTTGGTGTGGCCGGTACTACTTGGTTCGCTACTCTTCCTTGAGTCAGGGTTTGAAGGAGGGTGGAATAGGTCTGGCGAATGTATATGTGATGTCGTTGGAAGGGGGCTCTGGTTAGAGGATGGTCTAAATTTCTAGGCTCTATTTCTATACCATTCGGGTGAGTTATTATGTCTGAGTATATGTCTTTTGGTTGGCAGGAGGTGTATTGGGTGCTTTTATGTTGTGTGGCTCACAGGGTGGAAGGGTTGTACCCGCTGTTTGATTGAAAGGCGATGTGGGACGCTGAGTGGGTCGTTTCTCGCCCCTGAACTGAGGGAGTTGATGTATCGGTTTCTTCACCAGACTGCTGACCAATACCCGGTTTTATATGTTGGGTATAATGGGGTCGGATTGTTGTGCCCATTGTGGGGAGGGTGAGTCCCACCTCTATGTGTTTTACTTTTGTTGGCGGGTGTCTTGTTTGGTGGACTGGCTTTTATTTTTATTTATACCCTGTTTGATATAATAAAGAAAAAAAATAATATGTTGCCGATCCTCCATTGCTGTTTTTGCTTTAATGTCCAAAGGGTTTGGAAAGGATGGAGGAGGTAGAGGGATGGGGAGGTAAAATTCAGGAAGAGGATGCGAGTGTAGAGAGAGTGAGGAGGTTTGAAAGTTTCGTGGCCTGTTCACCAAGGTTTGGCATATGTGTGTGTCGTTTGTTTGGGTATGTGGTATGTTGGGTTGTCAGTACATTGGCTAGGTGGCTAGTGTTTGTGTCCTAGCTGGTGTCTGGAAGCCCTAGAGCCGATGGAGTGGCTGCAGGAGATTAATCTTAGCAACATCAGAGTTGTTACTCTTCTGGTTGCACTAAAAAGGTTTTGTTAATTTTTTATGTGTTTATTTATTTTCTTTATTAGGTATAAATCGGGTTCGGGATGGGCCACTCATCTGGGTCGTCTGGAATACCAGTTAGTATTTGTGGTCTTGGGAATGTCTGATCATTGATGTGTCTGATAACTTTTTGTTTGAGAGTGATTCGTGTGGTTCTGTGTGATGGTTCATGAATCTCTTAGTCACTGATGGTGTTTTCTGCTGCATGGGGTTCTTCGGGGTCTGGGACGTACATGTGCTTCATGCGGTACAGCTGCCTACTGGCCAGGTAGCTGAGCCTGGTGTTCATTGGCGTGATGTTGAGAGTCTCATGGATTTGGTTTCTTCTTACCCTGTCCATCAGCGACAGGCCCGCCGCGAAGCGAAGTGCCTCAAGGGTCGTGCCTGAGCCCGGTCCTCTTCAATATTTTCATAAATGACCTCCCTCAACTATAGTACAGGGACACCATTATCGCCAATTTGCGGATGACGTAACACATGTAATAACATCTAACCCAAGCAGTTAATCGGCCAAACACGCGACTGTAACCCGTAAGGCGAACTAAGAACTAGCCAGGACGTCTAACTGGGAAAGAAAATGGAGGATCACCACTAATCCAGACAAGATCCAATTAAACACCGTCAGATGTATGGCCTTCTCAATCGAAGATGAGGGGGAGGATAAGGATCAGTGGTAAACCCATAGCCATCACAAACTCCAGTAAAGTGCTCGGATACAACTTCAACTGGCTAAATGAACAAATCCACAAGGACCGTGACGAGGATTCGAACCTGCGTCCGGGAGCATCCCAGACACTGTCTTAATCGACTGAGCTACGACAGGGTAAAAGGGTTGAAACCGAAGTTCTACTCAACTTACTGGATCCCGTAGCCTCTCCGAGGCACAAACCAGGCTTTTACACAGCCCCCCCCCCCCTGCACCCGAGCTATGTCAGTAGGCCGTTCTCCCTCTTCGCCCTTACATCATCACACACAGAGATCACACTAACGTGATGCATCAAATGAACAAATCCACAAGGGCCGTGACGAGGATTCGAACCTAGGTTCGAATCCTTGTCACGGCCCTTCACATCACGTCACGGCCCTTCACGTCACGATCACATATAGCTAGTTTGTTCTTCTCCTTCCTCACATTGAACTGGCCCAGCCGCTACGTCATCACCCGACTGGTGAAACTGTACAGTCGTCCCTGACGTCACTGCCCAGGCTTCACTTTTGCTAAGCACCTGCCACTGGAGCACTTGTTGCTCGTTTCCCGTCAATTCCTTCTTCTGTCCGCCTCACAGAGTTCAGGAAGACCTCACAGGATGCTCGCAGACCACTGGTGATGCGTATATTCACCGGAGAGGGGCGAATACTGTCAGACTGACAGGACCCCCCTTATCGCATGTTCGCCCTTGACGATGTGTCGTATCTAACTCCTGGCGCCACAGGTCACATGGCCTGGACCTACCTCCACTCATGACGTCACACTTCCCGGGGGCGTTTCTCATTGGCTCCCTGTACCATGTCACCGTTCTTAGCCAATCTGGTGCCATTGACGGCATAACATTTTGGCGCGAAAACGTAGGAGTCGGCGCCATCTTGGCGTCCAAAAGGGCCTAAGCCAATGGCCAGAACACTCTTCTTTAGTTAACTTCTCTCCTATGCGAGACCACCTCATGCTCCCACATATGTCAAATTGTTCTCTGGAAGGCAGAGAACGTTCGGGTAAAGTAGATATGACTCTTACAGCTGGCGTGGGAGAAATATAAGGGGGCGAACACCGACACGATATGCACTTATTAAATAAGCCAATATTGACTATAAGCAAGTGTGAGAACAGGTTGTTCCCTCACCATAACCCCTCTAAAACATACACACACACACATACACACACAGGCTACCACCAACTCCTCATCTCAAGACATTGAGTACCACCCCTTCTCAAACAGCCCACACACACACATGTATCACAAACAGGATTTGGCACCTAGGTGATAGGTTTGACCATACTACTATCAGCCACCCTTCTCCTCTTCCTCTCTCTTCTCACTCTCCCAATCTCTCTCTCTCTCTCTCTCTCTCTCTCTCTCTCTCTCTCTCTCTCTCTCTTGCTCTCCCATCTCTCTCTCTCTCTCTCTCTCTCTCTCTCTCTCTCTCTCTCTCTCTCTCTCTCTCTCTCTCTCTCTCCCCTATCTCTCCTATCTCTCTCTCTCTCTCTCTCTCTCTCTCTCTCTCTCTCTCTCTCTCTCTCTCTCTCTCTCTCTCTCTCTCTCTCTCTCTCTCTCTCTCTCTCCCATCTCTCTCTCCCATCTCTCTCTCCCATCTCTCTCTCCCATCTCTCTCTCTCTCTCTCTCTCTCTCTCTCTCTCTCTCTCTCTCTCTCTCTCTCTCTCTCTCTCTCTCTCATCTCTCTCTCTCTCTCTCTCTCTCTCTCTCTCTCTCTCTCTCTCTCTCTCTCTCTCTCTCTCCCATCTCTCTCTCTCTCTCTCTCTCTCTCTCTCTCTCTCTCTCTCTCTCTCTCTCTTTGCCCCCTCCTGGCAAACCCTATCAAGACATAGCAAAATCAGGGACAAACATGGCAGCAGGGACTTCTAAGAGAACAGGGAAAAGTCACTGTGACCAAATGATGGAAGTGTTTAACCAGGTTTTGGAGGATATCAGAAGGGAGATGCAAGATATGAATAATACAATGAGCAACCTGCAAAGCTAGCTGACAGCAACAAAATTATGAAAATGATTTAGCAAGCAAAGCCAAGACCGATCCAAAGCTACTCCAGAGTCACATCAGGAGGAAAACAACAGTGAAAGAACAGGTAATGAAACAGAACAGGCTAGGACAGGTTTTCAGAGAATGACAAAGAGATGTGTGAGGAACTCAACAAGAGGTTCCAGGTGGTCTTCACAATAGAACATGGTGAGGTCGCTGCGCTAGGAGAGGGGGCAGTAAACCAGGCGGCCTTGGAAGGGTTCGAAATTACGAGAGATGAGGTCAAGAGACACCTGCATCTGGGGAGGATGGCCGCTGCTTTAAACAGCCTAGTGTGAGGATGGGTTCCAGCCGCGAAGCTATGGGTCTGTTTTTGTGTGTATTCACCTAGTTGTATTCACCTAGTTGTGTTTGCGGGGATTCAGCTTTGCTCTTTCGGTCCGCCTCTCAACTGTCAATCAACTGTTTACTAACTACTTTTTTTTCTCCACACCACACACACACACACACACACACACACACACACACACACACACACACTATTGGAGCTGGATGTGAGAAAAGCTGTTGGGCCGGATGGAATCTCACCATGGGTATTGAAAGAGTGTGCAGGAGCACTTTGCTTGCCACTCTCCATAGTGTATAGTAGGTCACTGGAAACGGGAGACCTACCAGAAGTATGGAAGACTGCTAATGTAGTACCAACATTTAAAAAGGGTGACAGACAAGAGGCACTGAACTACAGGCCAGTGTCCTTAACTTGTATACCATGCAAGGTGATGGAGAAGATTGTGAGAAAAAACCTAGTAACACATCTGGAGAGAAGAGACTTCGTGATAACCCATCAACATGGGTTCAGGGAGGGTAAATCTTGCCTTACAGGCTTGATAGAATTCTATGATCAGGTGACAAAGATTAAGCAAGAAAGAGAAGGATGGGCGGACTGCATTTTTTTGGACTGTCGGAAAGCCTTTGACACAGTATCCCATAAAAGGTTGATGCATAAGCTGGAGAAACAGGCAGGATTAACTGGTAGGGCGCTCCAGTGGATAAGGGAGTACCTAAGCAATAGGAAGCAGAGAGTTATAGTGAGGGGTGAGACCTCAGAATGGCGTGAAGTCACCAGTGGAGTCCCACAGGGCTCTGTGCTTGGACCTATCATGTTTCTGATATACGTAAATGATCTCCCAGAGGGTATAGACTGATTCCTCTCAATGTTTGCTGACGACGCCAAAATTATGAGAAGGATTAAGACAGAGGAGGACAGCTTGAGGCTTCAAGAAGACCTGGACAAGCTGCAGGAATGGTTGAACAAATGGATGTTAGAGTTTAACCCAAGCAAATGTAACGTAATGAAGATAGGGGTAGGAAGCAGGAGACCAGATACAAGGTATCACTTGGGAGATGAAATACTTCAAGAGTCAGAGAGAGAGAAAGACCTGGGGGTTGATATCACGCCAGACCTGTCCCCTGAAGCTCATATCAAGAGGATACCATCAGCAGCATATGCCAGGTTGGCTAACATAAGAACGGCCTTTAGAAACTTGTGTAAGGAATCTTTCAGAACATTATATACCACATATGTCAGACCAATCCTGGAGTATGCGGCTCCAGCATGGAGTCCATATCTAGTCAAGCATAAGACTAAACTGGAAAAGGTTCAAAGGTTTGCCACCAGACTAGTACCCGAGCTGAGAGGTATGAGCTACGAGGAGAGACTACGGGAATTGATCCTCACTTCGTTGGAAGACAGAAGAGTTAGGGGGGGACATGATCACCACATTCAAGATTCTCAAGGGAATCGACAGGGTTGATAAAGATAGACTATTTAACACAAGGGGCACACGCACTAGGGGACACAGGTGGAAACTGAGTGCCCAAATGAGCCACAGAGATATTAGAAAGAACTTTTTTAGTGTCAGAGTGGTTGACAAATGGAATGCATTAGGAAGCAATGTGGTGGAGGCTGACTCCATACACAGTTTCAAGTGTAGATATGATAGAGCCCAATAGGCTCAGGAACCTGTACACCTGTTGATTGACGGTTGAGAGGCGGGACCAAAGAGCCAGAGCTCAACCCCCGCAAGCACAACTAGGTGAGTACACACACACCAGGAAGCAGCCCGTGACAGCTGACTAACTCCCAGGTACCTATTTACTGCTAGGTAACAGGGGAATTTACGGTGAAAGAAACTTTGCCCATTTGTTTCTGCCTGGTGCGGGAATCGAACCCGCTCCACAGAATTACGAGTACTGCATGCTATCCACCAGGCTACCAGGCCCCCAGGTGTGTTTCTATATCTGTGTGTCTGTCACTCTGTCTCACGTAAGTATTTGGTCAACTATGCATACCATTACGTAATGTATGTAATTACCCAATGAATTAATTTAATAATAGTTGTTCTCAGGAATTAAATACACAAGTCGCATAGTCCCTAATAATTTCCCTTTGTCTTCCAGCTGTCAACAATATTACATGATAATGCATTATAAAACTTTATGATTCTCCTATTTCTGATATTAATGTGTAAATTAGTTTTTAATACCATTATTCGTATAAAATATATCAATTAGACAAGTTTAGTTCATTTATTATGCACCCCATACCCATCCTGTGGCCAGTAGTGGAAAGGGGCTATTGGAGGCACATAATAAGCTCAGGAATTAAGCCCCAAATTTCCTTTAGCTAAATAAGTTACTGTCTTGATGAGCTAGTTTCAAAATTCGCAACGCTTCCTCATAAACAAAGGATAAAGTTCATTCCATGCATCCACCAAACCCCCTGTTTATGAATGAAAAGCGGTTTACACACGACTCACAACTGATTTCGTTCGAACACTTCCGAAACAAGTGCTTGACTGACGAATTTTGTTTGAACCACAATGCTGTAAATGCTTCACCCAAGTACTACGAATAATCGCCAATAGAACTTAAACACTTAATTAAATAAGGAAGCCATGCCAATGCCCCCTTTATTAACCTATGCATATATATATGCACAATATGCTATTATAATATTAATTTACATTTGGAAAATGGCTTTTTTGAATGAACAGCATGAAATAATTTATGTATGCGTCTGTGGGGTCGACCGCTGGATGTAATGGATTGTGTCGAGGACGGGATGATATGCTTCACCCACATACTACAAATATAAATAATCGCAAACAGAATCTAAACACCTAACCTAACCTATGCCTATGTATACACAATATGCTATTATAATATTATTTTATATTTAAGAAAATTCCTGTTTTGAATGAACATGTTAAAATTTGTGAATTCGTCTTTGGAGTCGACCGCTGGATGTAATGGACTTGAGTCGATGGCGGGTTGATATTCGTACCACAATTCTGTAAATGCTTCACCCACGTACTTCAAATATACATAATCGCCAACAGAAACTAAACACAAAACCAAATCTTAAATTCAGATACAATTTTCATGTATACGAATATTAATTTATATGAGAACAATCCAATTTTAATACATTGTGTTAAAATTGTTGAATAAATAAACAGACTAGTGTGAGGACGAGACGCATCGCCACACCAACAATGGGCTCGAGACCGACCACAAATAGTTTGTAGTAGTATATTACTTATACTTGTAAATGTATAGTTGCAAATATATTAAAATGTATAATATATTTGCAAACCAATTAACTTTAAAAACGTTGTGTGTGTTGTTGAGTGACAGCCAACGACGATCGACGTAGAGTGAGAGTGAGAGTGTGAGTGTGAGTGTGAGTGTGAGTGTGAGTGTGAGTGTGTGTGTGAGTGTGTGTGTGTGTGTGTGTGTGTGTATGTGTGTGTGTGTGTGTGTGTGTGTGTGTGTGTGTGTGTGTGTGTGTGTGTGTGTGTGTGTGTGTGTGTGTGTGCGTGCGTGCGTGTGTGATGCCATGTCATGTCTCTGCCTCAACAGCCAAATGTCAATATGTAAAATTATAATTCCTTATATTGTTTACATAAAAGGATAATAAACTCTTAAGGTCAAAAGTAAAGCTATCTCCATTTCTTATTAATCTTGATGCAGTATATATTCACTGGTCTGTACTTCGTTCCTTTCCCTATTCAGTGTGAATTATATAAACTGGTGTGTGGTGTTTTGGTCAATGAGAATTGGTTTTCTTTTTATTTGTAAAACAAAGTAAATATAGCATAGAAGGTACCGAAGCACACACACAAAAAAGCATAATCTCCACACCACACATTAAAAAAACACCATAATACAGATATATAACAGAGAACATACGCAATAACATCTCACAGAATAACAAGGAACTCAGAATAACACAGAACATGGCACACAGATGCCATGTTCTGTAATGTGTAATGTTACAGTTGAGAGGCGGGACCAAAGAGCCAGAGCTCAACCCCCGCAAGCACAACTAGGTGAGTATAACTAGGTGAGTACAGAGCAATATAACATAAAAGTGAAAACAACAGAACAATAAAAAAATACATAGGAACACAGAAGAAAACAAAAAGCCGCACTACCCAGATGGGGCGTGCCAATGGTGGACCGTAACGACAAGAGTGTTCAAAGCTAAATTAAACCTAAGGTAAAAAAAAAAAAAATTGTACAACGTAAAACAAACGTAAAACACATGCACCATGTGTCACACCACACAACAGTATACACCATACCACAGAACCAGAACATAGAACACACATGAAACACAGCACAGACGAAAGAATACATGCCACATTGCACACAGAAACCCTGCATACAAAACAATACAGCACCAATGGGAAAACAGAATTAAAGATACGGATCGAGAACACAGGAAGCAATAAATTGTCCCCAATCAGAAGCAATAGAACACAGAAATAAAATAAAAAAGGACACCAAAGCATCAATCAGAACAGAACAATGCCAAACGTTGTGAGGAAAAAGCAAAACAAGAACAAAATGCATGAACACATAACATATGAACAAAACAAACAGCCGCCAAGGAACACAGGTACAAACAACATGTACAGTAAAAAAAAAAATTACAAAACATAAATAACAGACACAAACAGAACAGCCGAGACCGGCGATATATATATATATATATATATATATATATATATATATATATATATATATATATATATATATATATATATGCGAACAATCCTGAATGGTCCCCAGGACAATATGCAACTGAAAACTCACACCCCAGAAGTGACTCGAACCCATACTCCCAGAAGCAACGCAACTGGTATGTACAAGACGCCTTAATCCACTTGACCATCACGACCGGACATAATGAGGTGATAGCCGAGGCTATTTGAACCACCCCACCGCCGGCACTCGGATAGTAATCTTGGGCATAGCATTTTACCAAATCACCTCATTCTTTGGGGCACACGTGAGGAACACAAAAAAGTTTTGTGTTCCTCACGTGTGCCCCAAAGAATGAGGTGATTTGGTAAAATGCTATGCCCAAGATTACTATCCGAGTGCCGGCGGTGGGGTGGTTCAAATAGCCTCGGCTATCACCTCATTATGTCCGGTCGTGATGGTCAAGTGGATTAAGGCGTCTTGTACATACCAGTTGCGTAGCTCCTGGGAGTATGGGTTCGAGTCACTTCTGGGGTGTGAGTTTTCAGTTATATATATATATATATATATAATATATATATATATATATATATAATATATATATATATATATATATATATATATATATATATATATATATATATATATATATATATATAAATAAAGGCACCGAAGCACCAGAACAAAAATCCCCACATAACACCAGACAACACAAATTGATTAATCCATAACGTAAGTATAAGGAATCAAACACGCACACACGAACACACACATGTTACAGTACAAGGCAACACACACCAAACAGAATAAGCAAACAGGCACAGGAAGCGTAACAAGTCCTGACAACAGCACACAATTAAACATAAGCACACACACACAAGCAAAACAGCACATCACACAGGAAACAGGCAAACAGCACACCACAAAACACACAATTTACAGGGGCCTGATAGCTGAGTGGACAGCGTAATCCTAGGATCCGGGTTCGATTCCCGGTGATGGAAGAAACAAAATTGGCGGTTTCTTTCACCCTGATGTCCCTGTTACCTAGCTGTAAATAGGTACCTGGAAGTAAGACAGCTGTTATGGGCTGCTTCCTGTGTGTAATCACATAGTTGTATTCACCTAGTTGTACTTGCAGGGGTTGAGTTCGGCTCTTTCGACCCGTCTCTCAACTGTCAATCAACCATTTCTAACTGCTACTATTTTTTCCCCCACACCACACACACACCCCAGGAAGCAGCCCGTGACAGCTGACTAACTCCCAGGTAAATATTTACTGCTAGGTATCAGGGGCATAGGGTGAAAGAAACTCTTACCATTGTTTCTCGCCGGCGCCCGGGATCGAACCCGGGACCACAGGATCACGTGCCCAGCGTGCTGTCCGCTCGGCCACCGGTCCACTCAGCTATCAGGCCCCCTTGTAAATTGTGTGTTTTATGGTGTGTGTGTGTATGTGTGTGTGTGTGTGTGTGTGTGTGTGTGTGTGTGTGTGTGTGTGTGTGTGTGTGTGTGTGTGTTTGTGTGTGTTTGTGTGTGTGTGTGTGTGTGTGTGTGTGTGTGTGTGTGTGTGTGTGTGTGTGTGTGTGTGTGTGTGTGTGTGTGTGTGTGTGTGTGTGTGCAAAAAAATCATTAGTTACAGTTTAATTGATTGACAGTTGAGAGGCGGGCCGAAAGAGTAGAGCTCAACCCCCATAAGCACAACTTGGTGAATACACACACACACACACGCACACACAACCACACACACACACACACACACACACACACACACACACACACACACACACACACACACACACACACAGCTTCAAGGGTAGATATGATAGAGCCAAGTAGGCTCAGGAACCTATACATTAGGTGATTGACAGTTGAGAGGTGGGACCAAAGAGCCAGAGCTCAACCACCGCAAATACAACTAGGTAAGTACAACTAAGTAAATAGGTAAGTACACACATACGCGCGCGCATGTACGTTCATTTACCTAACCTGTGCAGGGAGTTGAGGGCTAGGAAGCTGCAGTTTTCTATTAATTTGGGAGGGATAAACAGGCAATATCGCAGTGAGTGTATACCAGTGAACGAGTATCTGGCAAATTGACAGTAACCATAAAGCGCTTAAGAAACAAAGCAGAAATAGTGCATTTGAAGAAAAGTGTCATAACACATTGTGTCGGTATTAGTTGGACAAGGTGAGGCAGGGTGACTTGACCAGAAACCGCAGCCTCACGAGCCAGGCAAGAGGACCCCACTCACCACCTTCCCCTACATCACTGACCAGGAGCCACTACAACACCTGTAACTGTCGTGGCAGGCCGAGTAATTGTACAATTAATACAAGCCACACTCAGCTGGTGCACCTGCTGTATTGCTAAAGTTTCATAGACACACCTAGGAGGGAAAAATAGGATAGATATGGAGCAGCCAAAGAATATCAATCTAAACATATAGAACTGATTGATGCCACTAGAGGAACGCATGAATGAGGGGCCAGAGAAGGCCATTAGTATAGTATAACTGCGGGAAAGCATGGATGAATAGTGATTCTCTCATCTTTCAGCTCTGCCTGCATTGCACAAATGCAGGTAGAGCTGGAAGACGAGAGAATGACAAGAGGTGAAGAAATACGCGCACTTATAGAAGAGTCAGCTTCTCTGGGACAGTAGCATCAAGAATTACAAGAGATGGTAGGCAAAGTCTGAAGGTATGGGTTTACACCAGCTAAACCTTCTACTAGTGTGAGGTGCACGTGCGGCTCGCCGTGCATCGGGCAGGTAAATGGCCGTGCACTCGGAGTAGATTTGGTAACCCATGCTCGAAACATTCCATGTTTAGGTTCGTTGGAGAGTCTAGGTCATCAGCATTCCAAAAATGTTACAATGGTAATTGTAGCGAATTTGTGAAAAGAGTTAGAGCGTGTAGCAATTTTAACTAAGATTGAGGGAGACAGAGCAGAGCAGCAGGAAAGCGTGAGCCACCAGCCCGCCGCCGTTCCCATGGCAACCCAAGGCAGCAGCCTGGAGGACGCCTTGCTTGCCAAGCAGCTGGCCTGTGATTGGTCAATAGGTATAGGCTGAGGTGCGCTTCTCTCTGATTGGATAGTTCGAGAAGGACCAGTAAAGCCGGCATCCTGCCGATTTGGGCATCAAGATGTCATTCTGCCCTAGAAACTAAACTTGTCGGACGTGGACTTCCTTGGTCGGCCAGCCAAGTGAAACTACTGTCTTGAGTCGCTCTAGTACACTTTACATCTGCACAACATCGACGTGTGTCCGTAGGGAACGTAGCAGAATCCGGGAAATCATCGTATTTGCGTGTGTTATCAAGGAAGTGTATAAACAGAAAGTGAGAAGTGGGTAATCCATACGAGCCGAGTGCAACAGACTGTCACAATATCCCATCTCCAGCCATCAATCAGACTCCATCTGATCTGCTAGTGTCATTTAGCAGTGGAGAGATCTATGAAAATCTTGCCAGTGTTCAGCGCAGTTTTCCCATAGAAATTCGCGGGTATTTCGGTAGACAGAGACGCTCACAGTGTTTGCCGCCGTTTTATACGAATCCCATACTTCGCTCTAAGGAGGTTGGAAGCCCGCCTAATGAGGAGGGAATACGAAACGAGCCGAGCGTTGTGAGACTCCACCCAGCTACCCCTAGCCTAGCCAAGCCACCCTGTCGGAAAATCCGACACCATTTAATAATATTACATGCAATTGCAGATATTACTGCTGCCATTTTATACACAAGTTAACCCACAGAAAATGTTGCTTGTAGTGGAATTTTCCGTCAATAGAAAACGGGATATCATTGCCACATACTATTATAAATTCACCAGCTATTCTGTTGGGAGTTATTCATAAATACATTAGTCTTTGGACTTTTTATATCATACAAACATCTCATATAAATTAACTTAATTATCAGTATCAAAATAAAGTAAATGTGACCCTTCTATCAGTTACTGATATCTGGACAAAGTAGTGAGGAAGGAGTGGTCAGCCATTGTTGTTAAGACCAGAGTCGTGGGGCAAATTATAGCTCCTATAAATTCTCTTGGATGAAGTGTTATGGAAGATCAGAGTAGTGATCTGCCATCATCAACACGCTGTCATCAACCACAAGGGAAGTGTTTTTCCGAAACCCATTTATCTAATCATTTTTGGCCATTAATGTTAGGTAGATATTGGCCGAACCGGTGCGAACACATATGATCGACTCTAAAAATGTAATTAAGCCTTGGTCCTTATCTGAATCATTATACAGTGTTTTCTCTGATATAGCTGTCATATATTAGGATTCTGGCTTTACAGCTAGCACCCTTTGACAGGAACAAGAAGAGGAAGCAAGCTTGGTATATCAGTTACTGGGTGATGTAAGCTGCCTCACACGTGGATAATTTGGTGTCTACATCCTAGTTATACCTGGTGGACTAAGCCTGTTGTACAATAAGATAAGGAACCTCCTCAATGTATACTAATATATGTAGTTTAATACTGTAGGTTGATTGGCTGCATATATATAAATATAATATAAACCCCCCCCCTAATGTTTAAGGATCGATTTGTGAGATTATTGCAGAAATACAGTCCACTTAACATCATACAAATTGCTATCGAAATATATAAATTAACGTAAATATAAATTCTATATAAATTCATATAAATTAAATAAATATAAATCTCACAGGTCGGTTCCCACACACCCTGAGGGGGTGGCCACCTACTACAAGTACTGCAGCAGTGTGTGTGAAAGGGCCGGCTGTATAATTGAGTAAGTACCCCTGTGTTGTATTGGTGATTTATATCTCTAAGCCTGAATGCTAGGTGAGGTGATCCACTCGCATTGCCCCTAGAGCACCTGATAGCTGAAGGGAAGCGCTGGGCACGTGAGATTTTCATCCCTATTTAAGTCATTGACAGTCAAGGAGAGGACTTGAATTGTTGTGTGCAGACATACATGTGTGCGTGTGGACACACGGGACACATTCAGGGTATATTAGAAAGAGGACTGTAAGAGCCGTCCTAGAGTGTTCTATACTCCATTCTGGTGGGATCAATCCGTGGAATCGCTAATCGCTTGCCCATGTTGACCGGGTGTGTTTTATCTCACTAGTGTTCCACATTAGCGTTTAATAACCGAGAGCTACAGGTAAGGTCAGTAGATACGATATATATAATTATAATGTCGCAAAGTCTTGTATGGTATTACTGTGGTTTCAGTAATTTGACATTACAATTTGGTTGCAAATTGTTGGGCTGTGATTATTAACAGTGTTATTAGATCACCGTGGGTGTTATTTCCGTAGTTCAGTAAATTGTTTAGGCCGTGTTCTAATGGTTTAGAGCACCGAGGGTGTTATTTACTGGTGTTCTGCAGTAATTGTCAATTGCAAATGGATTGTAATTGTATTAAATCATCGAGTGTAGATTTAATGGGTAGTGGGTGAACTCGTTATTGGAATGAATACTTGGTGTTATTATTCTGTATATTTGGATGTCATCGAAGTCCAGTATTCAGTGAACGTTGTTTGAGAGGACAAGTAACGTTACATAACCAAGGGAACACACATTGCTTATAGAGAAATTGTTCTTAAGACAATTTGAGTTAATGTAAGATACGTTTGGGTTAAATTTTTTTCCTAGGAACCGCTGTTTGGTCGGTCAGGGAGCCATGCCAAACAGCCACTTCAGGAAAAGTCAGATAGTATTGAAGGAATTCCGGGAAGGCTGAAGTCTTGCATTTAAGTACTGTCTGTTACATATTATCTGTCAGTTGGACAGGTAATTAAAGGTTCACAGAAGTCATGATAATTAACTCCGATCAGGGTTGATCGACTCACATGAAGGCTACAATGTTTCATTACGTAAAGTTGGGTATTAATATCTGTTAGTTGGACAGGTATTTTGATTGACTCTTGGGAGAGTAAAGTCATTGTTAACTAACGTAGACGTGGTAATTAGTTATCGGTCCGTGGGATAGTGAACTAGTCACCCGAGTTCACTGGTGTATGGAAGACTTCAGAGGGAATTCATTTCATTGATGCTATACTTTTGAGCCAGTGTGGAAGGTGACATATTTGCGTATAATTAATAATTGATCTTCGAGATAGTAATTAATTGCACCAGGGTAGTAAAGGGTGATTGCCATTCTCTTAGCACTTTGGACATAGAATTGTAGTAAACTATCGAATGGGTGATAGTAACCAATAACGTAACTGGCACTGGGATTAATCAGCTGCCCATAGTTCAGGAATTAATGGGGATTACTCATTAAACGCTTGACGGGTAAAGTGTTTGTGTAATTCTGAGTTACGAGTGACAGTTGTACGGTTTGATTTGTCTGTGGGAGACAAGATTAAGTTAACGTAAGTGTTACTTTTATATTAACGTAATCAATTAGTCATTGATTGTTGATCGTCGAAGGGATGGAGTGTTAACGTGAGAATTTAATTAAGGAGGGTTGCTGGAGTTGCCAGTAACCCCCATTAGTCATTGTAATGTCATTGATCGGCTACTAGTTTGATTGCATTGCAACTGCTATTGCAGGAGAGGGCTGCAAAAAGCAGAAAGTAACTGATAGGAGGTTACAGGAGACTTGTCTCCTAACCTACCTTGTTGTTGTTGCATCAGTGATTATAAATAAGTATGTTTCGCTTGACTGATTCCTCTTTGATCACTCAGTATGTTCAGGTTAGTTCATGTATGCATCACAACGCAATTGCAGGAAGAATCCTGTAGTTTTACTCGTGGCTGGTGTCTAGCTTTCGTAAAGGTGTCACAGGAAGGATTTCGAGTAACTTCATTGATATTTTTCGTTGTTGTAGTTGTTAGTACTTTGTTGAATAAACTGTGTTATTACGTTGAATGCTGTCTTTCGTTACACCCCACACTTTATTGATTTACATTTGTTCTGTCATGTTGCCTGAAATTATTATTGCTATTCATTTGAGCTTAGAACTTAATTCATGGCACCACATAACAAAATAAATATGTTATGAGATCCCGGGACCTAATTGTTAGATTCCTTCTGGCGATTTGCGATGGTCGATGGCTCAGTGAAAGGAATCTCAAACTTTTTGAGGTCTCGGCGTTTGCTCGCATCTAGTCATTTGTTCCATGGTCTCTAGAGTGGGGAATGAGCTGCTTACTACACTTAGCGTGTAAGCTAAGCAAGTCCTTCCTAGGGACGCCCATCTAGACTTTCAGTTTAATGTTGATGGATGTAATACTAGAATAATCATGACGAAAAATCTCCCACATTTAGATGTGTTTATTGAAGGCCTAAAGATAAAACTTCCCATGAGTGACCAACTCTGCATTGTAAACTGGAACCAAGTAGAAAATTGAAGGAAATAAATTGCAATAGGGAGCCAAGTGCAAATAGGTCACAGAACAATAAAAAAGATGGAAGAGGAAGGGAAGGCAACAAAGGAAGTTAACAGAGGAGAGAATTAAATAAATATAGAATATAATTGAGATTTGGGGGAGTAAGACAAGATAAAACCGTCGCTGAAGCAGCAAAGGGTTCAAAGGGAAAGAAGATAATTAAGGAAACAGACTATAAAATCGGCTGTAGACTCTTTACAAAATAGACTGTTGAAACTACCCAAGTCATGAAATGTATATGACAGGAGTTGGAGAGGGGGAGAGCAGTAGTAATATGCAACATACAGAGCCTGACAGAGAGGGGAGAGACACATGGCAAATAAGGAGAGAGAGAATGGAATCAAATACAAAAAATATACACAAAATTCAGACCAGCGATGCAACAGGGGAAATGGAGCAGTTCTGCAAGCTAGGTAAGTTTCAAAGAGGAAGAAATCGACCAATAAGGGTTATTTTTATGAACAACAGCTCGGTTAGGTATATACTGGCAGAGAAGATATATTTAAAAAATGAGGAAAAGTATCACACAGTATTCATTAAACAGGACATATTTAAGGAGGAAATGTAGGTCACAAAGAGAAACCAAATGAGAAATGCAAGGGGACCAGAAAATACCATAAACATGGCACAGGACGAAGCATATCTGGCAACAGTAAGTAGAACACTGGGAAATTGTGGGGCAAACAAGCTCAACAATGAAACAGACTACTACAGAGGGAGATAGCTGGGCTGACCAGCCTAATAAGGCATCTACACAAACAAGTAGGCAAGAGTGATTGGTCTGCTCTGCACCCACTTTCCCTATCAGATATAGAAATGCAGCCACAGGAACAAATACTCCTCGGGGAAAACAAAAGCAGCCTAATTGTCATGAGTAGCATACTGTACATAAATGCAGATGAAATTGCTAATAAAGGAATAGTGTAACACGGAAGAGTGGCAGAAGTACAAGCGCACATGTTCGAGATATCCGAAAAATTAACAGGTGTTACAGAAAATGCAATTTTGCCAAGTGGGTATCAAGAAATAAGCAGAGATTGGGTTCACGGAGGGAGAGGTGGCGTACTTCTTATTACAGCTACATTGGAGCTTTGAAGAACAAAAAATTGCAGAGGGAGGTGACCAGTAAGAATATATACTAGGAATAGTAACAGTGGGAGGTATGAAGATAGTGTTAGCAGTGATTTATAGTCCCCTACCAATCAATGGGAAACCTATGGAGGAATACAACAGATGCAATGAGAATTGTCTAAAGATGATGGAAAGAGCAGCCACAGTAGCATGAGGAAAAAGATATAAAATCTTAATACTAAGGGGACATACACCACAGAGAAATAGAGAAGATAAATAAGGATCCCCAAAAGGGTGATGTGACATGGAGAGCGAAGCTGGTAGACATGGTGTCGGAAATTCCTACACCATTTACTAACTTCCAATACAGTATTCAGATAATATTGCTGCTGATTTGAACTAATCCAAATTAACAAAATACTTTAGTTACTCATAAAGAGAAAACAAGATTGCAGTGGAATTGTCATCTAAAAAACGAGGATTGTCTTTTTACGTTTCAGATATTAATTTAATACCAATATAATTAATAAATACTTAAATATCACTCTCTGGACTGCAGATATCATAAAAACATTTCTCTTTAATGAATTTGATTATCAGTACTAAATTAAATTAAATATAAACCATCTTTCCTCCTCTCCAGATGCGAATATATCAAGAAGACACCTTTGCTAGAGGGTAGAATGGAGCAGCCTAATGAGAAGTTATTCTCGCGGAGTTCGGCAGCACAAATTGACACCATCGCTTCCAGGGAAGGAATTGTACCCATTCAGTATTATTTATGAATTTGGCTCTAGACATTATCAATGTGCTGTTGTGGTTATGCCGTATGACCCAAAATAACCAAGGGTGAGCAAATTTAATATCATCCTTTAATTTCACAATATAATTAATTTACATATAAACTGAATACTTTGTGTGTAGCAAATGTTACGGTGTAATAACTCGTTGCCAATTAAATTTAGTCGTGGAGTTACTAATGTGAAGTCGCCCAAAAACCACGTGACTGATCTTGTCCCATCCTGCACATAACGATGGCATGAGCATGAGACCATGAGTCTAGTTGGCCTCCTCTCCCATTCTACACCGGTACCACAGTGTTGAGGCCTTCTATTCAGATAAGGCTAATTCATTTTCACTAACAATATCCATTTACTGTTTTATTGGAGTTTAGTGAAATTAATAATGTTAACCGGTTAAATACTGTATAACTAAATTTAATAATTAACCCACCCACCTAAATATGTGAATGGAAGCAACTTGTGGGGAAATTTGAAATCATACAGTCCACTATCGTAAGAAATATATTAATAAATTAAATTACAAATCATTTAATAAATTAATAACAGTAATTAAAATATGCAAAAATTCTACCAGTCAGTTTTCCCCACACATGACAGACAAACACTTCCTAAAGCAACATGTCACAGAACCAACAAGAATAAGAGGAGAGAACCTACCAGAAACACTAGACTTGGTGTTGTACTAAAATGAAGCAGATGTTTAAAAGATAGTGAATTAAATGCGTATAGGAGCTAGCGACCACTGCATGCTTGAATAGTGGAGCTGAAGGAATTGGTTACACAAAGAAACCCATTGAAGAAGAGGTATTATGTGAAGACTACAAAAGGATGTGGGAATTTCTGCAGGACATTCAGTGGAAAAGAGAAATGGAAGGAAAAACAGTAAGAGAGATGATGGAATTCATTGCTTAGAATTCCAAGAGATGATGGAATTCATAGCTGAGAAATGTGCTGAGGCAACAAAACAGTTCATACCACTCAAGGATGTGGATAAAAAGAGTAAAGTTCCTGGTTCAATAGGCAATGCAGAATGCTAAAAGACAAAACAGCCTGGAAAAAAGTACAAAGAAATGGGAACAGAATAATAGGGAGTCATTAAAGGGAATAAGGAATGAGTACACCCGAATTAGTAGGGAGCCGAGAGAGCAATTTGAAAATGACATTGCAGGAACTCTCCGAAAGATTACAGGATGTCTTTACATTAGTACCAGCGTAGAGACCAAGATTCCCAGATGAAAGGCAAGAGGAAATACTGAATGTCATTGTAGTCACTGCAGAAGGTGAAAAAATTCCTGGGAGAATTAGATGTGACTAAATAAATTGGGCCCAGACCTAATCTCGCCATGACTGCAAAAGTACTCTACCACCCGTTGTCTAACGTTCTTAATGAAATACTTGAGACAGGAAGTCTCCCAGATGTCTGGAAAAGGGCAAACATAGTCTCAATATTCAAAAAAAAAAGATAGGAAGGAGGCACTAAACTACAGATCAGTGTCATTGACAAGTAGTTCTTATAAAGTGCTGGAGAAATAAATCAGGTCGAGAATGGTGGAGCATCTTGAGAGTATCGACGTTTGTGACCAAAAATCTGCATGGAGTTAGAAGTTAAAAATCGTTCCTAACAAACGTAATTGAGTTTATGACAAGGTTACTAAAATAAGACAGGAAAAGGAAAGCTAGGTCGACCGTATTTTTCTAGACCATCTAAAGGCATTTGACAATGTTCCTCCATAACCGTCTGTCGTACTAGGTGGAGAACCAGGTTGGGATAACTGGGAAAAGACTAGACTTAGTAAGGAAATATCTGAAAGACAGAAAACAAAGTCACATACAGAGAGGAGCTTTCAAGTTGGAGGAATGTAAAAAGTACAGTACCCACAAGGCTCGGTCCTGGGACCTCTGCTGTTCCTAATTTATGTGAACGACCTGCCCGAGGGAGTGAGCTCAGACATGACAATGTTTGCAAATGATGCAAAGCCGATGAGGAACATGGAAACAGACTAGGTCTGCAGAAAGTTACAGGACCTTAAACTCCAGTAGTGGTCAGAAAATAGTTCCTGGAATTCAATCCCAACAAGTGTAAGGTAATGAGAATGAACAAGGGAGAGAGGAGACCAGAAGGCCCCCCTGCCTTCTGCCTTCCCCGTATCTACACCATACGGGGAAGGCAGAAAGAGGAAAGAGGACAGGAATCAGAAAGAGAGAGAAGGATCTTTGAGTGGATATAAATCCGACACACACCAGAGGCATGCAAACAGGATAACATTAGCAGCATATGGAACATCGCTTAGGAACCTGAATCAGGACTCCTTCAACGCGCACACACGCACACACACACACACACACACACACACACACACACACACACACACACACACACACACACACACACACACACACACACACACACACACACACACACACACACACATCTGGGAGGGGAAATCCTGCAAGAATCAAATAGAGAGAAGGATCTGGGGGTTGATATCACACCGAACCTGTCCCCAGAGGCCCACATCAAAAGAATATCATCAGCGGCATATGCTAGACTGGCCAACATAAGAACTGCCTTCAGAAACTTGTGTAAGGAATCTTTCAGAACCCTGTATACCACTTATGTAAGACCAATCCTGGAGTATGCAGCTCCAGCCTGGAGTCCATACCTAGTTAAACACAAGACAAAGTTAGAGAAGATTCAGCGGTATGCCACCAGGCTCGTCCCGGAACTGAGAGGATTGAGCTACGAGGAAAGGCTAAAGGAGCTGAACCTCACATCCCTGGAAAACAGAAGAGTAAGGGGAGACATGATAACCACCTACAAAATTCTCAGGGGAATTGACAGGGTGGACAAAGACAAACTCTTCAGCACGGGTGGGACACGAACAAGGGGACACAGGTGGAAACTTAGTACCCAGATGAGCCACAGAGACGTTAGAAAGAATTTTTTCAGTGTCAGAGTAGTTAATAAATGGAATGCACTAGGAAGTGATGTGGTGGAGGCTGACTCCATACACAGTTTCAAATGTAGGTATGATAGAGCCCAGTAGGCTCAGGAATCTGTACACCAGTTGATTGACAGTTGAGAGGCGGGACCAAAGAGCCAAAGCTCAACCCCCGCAAGCACAATTAGGTGAGTACAATTAGGTGAGTACACACACACACACACGATCGAGCAATTGGAACATGAAATACCACTAGGAGCCAGTGACCATTGTGTCCTAGTCTTTGACTACATGATGGAGCTTAAAATTGTGACCAAAGGACAAGAGGTCCTGGAAAGGAGACTTGATTACAGAAAAGGGGACTACAGAAGGATAAGGGACTACCTGGGAGAAGTGCAGTGGGAGGAAGAATTTAGAGGAAAATCAGTGCAAGGTATGATGAACAAAGTCATATTGAAATGCAAGGAGGCTGAAGAGAGATTTATTCCAACAATAAAGGAAAAAAGCAGGAGGGAATATAATAACCCATGGTTTAATAGACAGTGTCAGGAAGCAAAGGTGAGAAGCAGGAGGGAGTAGAGGAAGTACAGAAGACAAAGGACAGAGGACAACAGGATTAGATGTAACAAAGCTAGGAATGATTACATTAACATAAGACGAGTGTTGGAAAGAAATTATGAGAATGATATTGCAGTCAAAGCGAAAAAGCAACCTAAATTACTACATAGCCATATAAGAAGGAAGATGTCGGTAAATGACCAAGTGACAAGACTGAGGAAAACAGAAGGGGCATATACAGAAAGCGGCAAGGAAATCTGCGAGGTATTGAATGCAAAATTCCATGGAGTGTTCACAACCGAGCCTGAGCAGCTCCCATTGTTAGAAGCGATTACCCTAGATGAAAGACTATCAGATATAGAGGTGACAGCAGAGGAGGTAATGAAACAGTTGACAACACTGGATGCAAATAAAGCTGTTGGACCAGACAAAGTATCACCGTGGATACTAAAAGAGGCAGCCCAGGCTCTCAGCGTGCCTCTGGCAATGATCTTTAATGAGTCACTTATGTCGGGAGAATTGCCCAGTTGCTGGAAGGAGGCAAATGTCGTACCGATTTTCAAGAAAGGTGATAGGGAGGAGGCACTTAACTACAGACCCGTATCACTGACAAGCATCCCCTGCAAAATACTTGAAAAAATAATTAGGCTAAGACTTGTTGAGCACCTGGAGAGCATTGGGTTTGTAAACAAGCACCAACATGGTTTCTGGACAGGGAAATCATGCCTAACAAACCTTTTAGAATTCTATGATAAAGTAACAAGGATAAGGCAGGACAGAGAAGGCTGGGCAGACTGCATATTTCTTGACTGCCAAAAGGCCTTTGATACAGGAGGCAGGAGAAAGCGGATAGGCCCTAGTATGGGTGAAGAACTACTTAACAGGAAGGAGTCAGGGGTAATGGTAAGGGGCGAGAAGTCGGACTGGCGAACAGTAAAAAGTGGAGTACCTCAAGGATCGGTGCTGGGACCAATCCTCTTTCTAATTTACGTAACTGATATGTTTACAGGAGTGGTATCATACATGTCAATGTTTGCGGATGACGCAAAATTAATGAGAAGAGTTGTGACAGACGAGGATTGTAGGATCCTCCAAGAGGACTTAAACAGGTTGCAGAGATGGTCAGGGAAATGGCTACTGGAGTTTAACACCAGTAAATGTAAAGTTGTGGAAATGGGATCAAGTGATAGGAGACCAAAGGGACAGTACACAATGAAGGGGAACAGCCTACCTGTAACGATTCGAGAAAGAGACCTGGGAGTGGATGTGACACCTAATCTAACTCCTGAGGCACATATAAATAGGATAACGACAGCAGCGTACTCTACCCTGGCGAAAATTAGAACTTCATTCAGAAACCTAAATGAGGAGGCTTTTAGGGCGCTTTACACTGCCTACGTGAGACCCGTCTTAGAGTATGCCGCGCCATCATGGATCCCCCACCTGAAGAAACACATAAAGAAACTGGAGAAGGTTCAGAGGTTTGCGACAAGGCTTGTCCCAGAGTTACGAGGGATGGGATATGAAGAGCGTCTGCAGGAACTGAACCTTACGACACTAAGGAAAAGAAGGGAGAGAGGAGATATGATAGGGACATATAAAATACTCAGGGGAATTGACAAAGTGGAAATAGATGAAATGTTCACACGTAATAATAACAGAACGAGGGGACATGGGTGAAAACTGGAAACTCAGATGAGTCACAGAGATGTTAGGAAGTTTTCTTTTAGCGTGAGAGTAGTGGAAAAATGGAATGCACTTGGGGAACAGGTTGTGGAAGCAAATACTATTCATAATTTTAAAACTAGGTATGATAGGGAAATGGGACAGGAATCATTGCTGTAAACAACCGATAGCTGGAAAGGCGGGATCCAAGAGTCAATGCTCGATCCTGCAAGCACAAATAGGTGAGTACACACACACACACACACTCACGCACACACACACACACACCTGGTAGAGCTAGGACTTATCTCCCCCAAAAAAGAACTAGGAATCAAAAGGCTGGCATACCGAAAGGGAAATTATGAACAGATGAGAAGTTTCCTAAGTGAAATACCTTGGGACACAGACCTCAGAGATAAGTCTGTACAGGGTATGATAGACTATGTTACCCAAAAGTGTCAGGAGGCAGTAAACAGGTTCATCCCGGCCCAAAGGGAAAAATCCGAGAAGCAACAGAAGAATCCATGGTATAATAGGGCATGTATGGAAGCGAAGAAACTGAACAAAAGGGCGTGGAGGAACTTCCGGAATAACAGAACACCAGAAAGCAGAGAGAGATACCAGAGAACCAGGAATGAGTACGTCAGGGTGAGAAGAGAAGCAGAGAAAAGTTTTGAAAATGATATAGCAAACAAAGCCAAGACCGAACCAAAGCTACTCCACAGTCACATCAGAAGGAAAACAACAGTGAAAGAACAGGTATTGAAACTTCGAACAGGCGAGGACAGATATACAGAGAATGACAGAGAGGTGTGTGAAGAACTCAACAAGAGGTTCCAGGAGGTCTTCACAATAGAACAAGGTGAGGTCACTGTGCTAGGAGAAAGGGAGGTAAACCAGGCGGCCTTGGAAGAGTTCGAAATTACGAGAGAGGAGGTCAAGAGACACCTGCTGGATCTGGATATTAGAAAGGCTGTTGGTCCAGATGGGATCTCACCATGGATACTGAAAGAGTGTGCAGAGGCATTTTGCTTGCCACTCTCCATAGTGTATAGTAAGTCACTGGAGACGGGAGACCTACCAGAAATATGGAAGACGGCGAATGTGGTCCCAATATACAAAAAGGGCGACAGGCAAGAGGCACTGAACTACAGGCCAGTGTCCTTGACTTGTATACCATGCAAGGTGATGGAGAAGATCGTGAGAAAAAAACTGGTAACACATCTGGAGAGAAGGGACTTCGTGACAAATCGCCAACGTGGGTTCAGGGAGGGTAAATCTTACCTTACAGGCTTGATAGAATTCTACAATCAGGTGACAAAGATTAAGCAAGAAAGAGAGGGCTGGGTGGACTGCATTTTCTTGGATTGTCGGAAAGCCTTTGACACAGTACCGCATAAGAGGCTGGTACATAAGCTGGAGAGACAGGCAGATGTAGCTGGTAAGGTGATCCAGTGGATGAGGGAGTACCTAAGAAATAGGAAGCAGAGAATTACGGTGAGGAGTGAGACCTCAGATTGGCGTGAAGTCACCAGTGGAGTCCCGCAGGGCTCTGTGCTTGGACCTATCCTGTTTCTGATATACGTAAATGATCTCCCAGAGGGTATAGACTCATTCCTCTCAATGTTTGCTGACGACGCCAAAATTATGAGAAGGATTAAGACAGAGGAGGACAGCTTGAGGCTTCAAGAAGACCTGGACAAGCTGCAGGAATGGTCGAACAAATGAATGTTAGAGTTTAACCCAAGCAAATGTAATGTAATGAAGATAGGGGTAGGAAGCAGGAGACCAGATACAAGGTATCACTTGGGAGATGAAATACTTCAAGAGTCAGAGAGAGAGAAAGACCTGGGGGTTGATATCACGCCAGACCTGTCCTCTGAAGCTCATATCAAGAGGATAACATCAGCAGCATATGCCAGGTTGTCTAACATAAGAACGGCCTTTAGAAACTTGTGTAAGGAATCTTGTAGAACATTATATACCACATATGTCAGACCAATCCTGGAGTATGCGGCTCCAGCATGGAGTCCATATCTAGTCAAGCATAAGACTAAACTGGAAAAGGTTCAAAGGTTTGCCACCAGACTAGTACCCGAGCTGAGAGGTATGAGCTACGAGGAGAGACTACGGGAATTGAACCTCACTTCGTTGGAAGACAGAAGAGTTAGGGGGGACATTATCACCACATTCAAGATTCTCAAGGGAATCGACAGGGTTGATAAAGACAGGCTATTTAACACAAGGGGCACACGCACTAGGGGACACAGGTGGAAACTGAGTGCCCAAATGAGCCACAGAGATATTAGAAAGAACTTTTTTAGTGTCAGAGTGGTTGACAAATGGAATGCATTAGGAAGCAATGTGGTGGAGGCTGACTACATACACAGTTTCAAGTGTAGATATGATAGAGCCCAATAGGCTCAGGAACCTGTACACCTGTTGATTGACGGTTGAGAGGCGGGACCAAAGAGCCAGAGCTCACCCCCCGCAAGCACAACTAGGTGAGTACACACACACACACACACACACACACGCACACACGCACACACACACACACACACACACACACACAGGGTTGATAAAGACAGGCTATTTAACACAAGGGGCACACGCACTAGGGGACACAGGTGGAAACTGAGTGCCCAAATGAGCCACAGAGATATTAGAAAGAATTTTTTAGTGCCAGAGTGTTGACAAATGGAATGCATTAGGAAGTAATGTGGTGGAGGCTGACTCCATACACAGTTTTCAAGTGTAGATATGATAGAGCCCAATAGGCTCAGGAACCTGTACACCTGTTGATTGACAGTTGAGAGGCGGGACCAAAGAGCCAGAGCTCAACCCCTGCAAGCACAACTAGGTAAGTAACTAGGTGAGTACACACACACACACACACACACACACACACACACACATACACACACACACTCATACACACACACACTTATTTCATACATTCATACACACACACTCATACACACACACACACTCAAACACTCACACACACACTCATACACACAGGAATCTGTACACCTGTTGATTGACGGTTGAGAGGCGGGACCAAAGAGCCAGAGCTCAACCCCCGCAAACACAACTAGGTGAGTACACACTCATTCACCCACTCATGCATCCCCAGCATGGAACCCTTACCTGAAAAGGAGGGGTTAACTAGATAAGGTCCAAACGTATGCAACGAGACTCGTTCCTGAGCTGAAGGTATTGAGTAATGAAGACAGTGACAGAACTGGACAATACCACACTGGAGGAAAGCAGAGATAGGGAGACATAATAACATAAAAGATTCTAATTGAAACTGAGAAAATAGAGAAGCGTTGATCAAATTTAGGAACAGCATAATGCAGGGTCATAGAAGGAAACCAGAGACGGAAGTGAGTCACAGAGACTTAAGGAAGAACTTTTTAAGTTTACGTCTGCCAGAAAATCTAACAGGTTAGACGTTGAAGTCGTCGAAGCTAATTCAATTCAAAATTTTATGTGTAAATATAATAAAAGCGTGAGAAGTAGGTCACTACACTAAGAACGTTCGGTAGGCGGGGCTAGGAACCGAGCTCGACCCTGCAAGCACATCTAGGTGAGTACACACACACACACATACACAAACACGCACAAGTAATTTCGCGTTCTATTAAAAGCGCTCTATACATATTTATGGCGGGAAGTGCTGGTGAACCATGCGAGTAGGGTCCACACCTGACTGCTGCTTCAGTCACCACACACACCAAGCTTATTTATCCCCTGATTTTTAAATGAATTGATGTTGAAATTGTGCGGTGCTGGCCTGCCTGATGGACCACTAATGTGTAAGTAATAATTTGCAGTCTTGGCCTACCTGATGGGCCATTTACGGTCACCACCCAGGTATAGAATGGGCTGCATATATTATCTTTGTGTCATAAATGTTTTGCTAGAGCGTGTACGAAGCAATTTTGGCTTTTCTGGAAACGTTCTTTGTTAGCTGTCGTGCTAACAAAGCCAATATTCAGGCTTCTTGTCTCTTGTTACGGTTGTATGTTCACTTATATTCAGATCCATCTTAACAGAATTATGGGCCCTCGCAAGCGAACTCACAGGAATAAAACTGAATGGTCGATAATATTAAACATGTATTTATTTTATTGCCATTTCAACGAAACTGGTGTTAAAACATTAAAAAAAATATGCTGTAGAGCAGCAACTAATGTACATGATAAACATTTTAACAATACTCAAGGCTTGAAAAACACAAGAATACTCAGTAACCTACACAGATTAGATGGCACAGTATGAAATTACTACAAACTTATTACTATAAGCATTTGCGGTATTTCTTTTTAGAGAACTGCTTTATTATTTGCTTCAAGTCAATGGTCTTTAAGACGTCATTTTCCATGAACATGAGTGAAAGCCAGTTCAAACGATGCTCACCCATTATGCTACGAAGTAGTTTTTTTTATAAGCTTAAGTATTGAAAAAAGTTTTCCTGTTCATTTGGTCACCATCATGCACATGAACACGCTGAATGCAATTTCAACATTTGGGAATAAAGATTTAAAAATTATTTTTCTGTACAGTACTGGGTGAGTCACAATTTTCATCAAGAACCATGTAGTGCTCGAGAAGCTTACATTCATTTAAAAGGTCATCATAATTCAGGTCTTTGTGATACATATTAGCCAGATGAGCACACTTTTTCTTTTGTGCATCAAAAGCAATAGTTTTCAGTTCACTGAAGAAAGAAAACGGATTTCCATTCTACCATTCTGTGAATAAACCTCTGTACGTTTTTCAGTTTCAAAGATTAGTGTCCAGAATAGGGAGTAAAGTTTCCACCTTGAATTTTTTAGTTTTAATGAGAAATACCTCTTCTGCTGATCCTTTATATCTACTGTGACGGTGTCCACCCCTGTATTTCTTCCTTCCCAGCTTAGAAGAGTCATATCTCGGTAACTTAGATATTCTATAATGTTCAGGGAACATTTTCATGTGTGGGGAAAGCGTGGAGCGTGATTAAGCTGGCTGTAAAAAGGCCAGCTAAGTTTGATGATGCAAGAGGCTTACGCCTTTTGAAGCACAGGACGTGACGAGCCAACCTGTTTCCCGCCAAGACGTCCTGACGCTTCCCAGCACCTCAATAGCCAGGTGAGGTCACGTGCCAGAAGTGACCAATGACGAGAGCCCTCGGGCGGTGTGACGTCATGAGGCAGGGGGCTCGGGAGGGCAGCTAGCGCCTGGGCGGGAAGACAGTACGTCACTAGCCGTCAGATAGGGAAGTCGCGCTCGAGCGAGCTCCGGAGCTCTTACCAGTAGATTTAAGCTCCGCTTCGATTCTGCAGACAGTCTGGGAAGCCATCCAACTTCCGTGGAGTGCCCGGAGGCAAGGACGGACCGGATTGATAAGCCAAGAGCCGTATCAAGAGTCTGCAGCAAAAGGAACGTTGGGCTGGTGACGTCTGGGACGCCCACTAGAGGACCACGTCTTACACATCAAGCGAGAAGCTAGGGCCGGGCCCGAATCTACTGGCAGTTAAGGCGAGGGAAAGCTCTGCTAGACTATGAAGAGTCGACAGTGCAAGTTGAGTGTGGAGGATGACGACGGAGGTACCGTGTCCACAGTACCCCAGAGAATAGGAGGAGGAAGGCAGCACCTGTTGGATGTGAGCACGGCGAGGACGCGTTACCACAAAGGCGACGGAGGAAACTGTGTGTGTGGGAACTGTTCATCAGGAGACCAGGAGCCAGAACCAGGAACCTCAACATCCCTCAACAGAAGACGAGTCAGCTTCGTGGTTGGAGTGAAATAAGGTAGAATTATTGTCCCTCCCTTACCCCTTTTTGAGCTAGCCGAGTTAGGGTATTTTATATGTTGTGAATATTTGCACTCATCATTTTATTGTCTAAGTGACAGGACTTTAGGCTTGGAGCCAAAAACTCATTTAGGCATGAGTTGGTGTGTGTGGACATTAAGGCAGGGATGTTAGTGACCCTGGAAGGGTAGTTGGTTGGCAAGGAGCCAGCAACGTACTCTGAAACGCACAGCTGATCGCATCGCTGGAGGCGTGGGAAAGTCACGACGTGCTGACAGCTAGAACCGTCAGCTGATCGTGCTGCCAGAGGCGCGAGGTGTGTGCCCGCACCGGGGGAGTGGATCCAGTCAGCTGACCGTGTTGCCAGAGACGTGTCATCAAGAAATGCTGCCGCCAGCGGATCATTTCAACATAGACATTTCTTTATGCAATTTGTAAATGTATATATGTTTTCTTCAGAAAACTCTTAACTAACTGAGGAGTTTAAGTGAGCCTACATTCTCTTGGGCTATATATATTATATATTTATGAGACCATTAGTGACACCTTGTACTGCACATGATATTGCATCCTTGATTAAGATAACCATTAAGACCATTGACGTGTTGCTGGGACACGAGCATAAACACCCAGCTGGCGACCTGACTAGACCAGATAAAGAAGAAGAAAGCGTTCCAGTGTCAGGACAGGCAGGTTTAAGCGAGTTATAAGAAGTTTGAATCTCCCCACTCGCTAGGGGTGTATAAGGCCAGCCCTTAGTCGACTGGGAGAGCCCAAGGGTGAGCAGTGGCGCCCGGTTACTGTGGGACGAAGGGGGTGAACTCTGACAGTGGCGACCTTGCCAGGATTCATCGAACGACAGTGGACAAAGGATTGCAAGTGCAGGGCAGGTGTATTAATGTCGATATTGGTCTCAGTTTACCACAGCTCGCTAGTGTATTCCCTGTATACAGTTACTCAATAGCCTAGAGATGGAGGATGACAGAGTAAAGAAGTTTATTGAGTCGAGGGACGCGCAGGAGTTGGAAGAGTGCACCAAGGCTCAGCTGCAGCTAGTGGCGGACCATTTTGGGTTGAGATTGAGGTCCTCTAGGGTGGCGGAGCGTCGGATTGAGATCATGGCTCAGCTCAAGGCCCGAGAGGAGGCTTCCAAGGAAGGGCCGCCCCAGGTACCTGCCAGTGTTGGTGGGAACCGGAGTGACGAAGGTAGCAGTAGGGGATCCAGCGGTAGTAACAGGAGAAGCCTGAAGCTAGAGATGATGAAAAATGCAGCTTGAAGCTCAGCTGATGCAGGAGGAGCGCGAAGCTCAGCTGAAGCGTGAGGAGCACGAAGCTCAGCTGAAGCGAGAGGAGCGCGAAGCCAGCTGAAGCGAGAGTAGTGTGAGCGCGAAGCCCAGCTGAAGCGAGAGGAGTGTGAGCGCGAGGCTCAGCTGAAGCGTGAGGAGTGCGAAGCCTAACTAAAACGAGAAGAAGGAGAAAGACAACTGCGACGGAAGAAATAAAAGCGAAGAAGGAGGTTGAGATGCGTCGGGCAGAGCGCGGGCTGCCCTTAGTGGTCGGCTCGGCGGGATGACCCCAAGGTCCGGGAACGCGACCTACCAACCTTTGACCCTCTAGTGGCCGAAGCTTTCTTCAACCATTTTGAGGGAATAACGACACTGAGAAATGGCCAGAAGAGGATTGGGCTGCGTTAGTGCAGAGTAGGTTGACTAGCGAGGCCAGGGGAAGCCTATAACATGATGGACCTTGAGGAATGCGCCATTTACGACATGATCAAGAAAGCTGTGCTCCAATCGTATCGACTAACTCCGGAGGTTTACAGGAAACGCTTCCGTGAGTGCACAAGAGCTTCCGGAAAGTCGTATGCTGAAACTGCTCGGGACATGGAGCGCAGGTTCCTGCGATGGCTGAAGGCTGAAAAGGTGGAGACGATGGAGGAGCTGAAGCAATTGATGGTGATGGAAAGATTCATGTCAATGCTCCATCCAGAACTAAGGGTCAGGATCAAGGAGGCTGGTATTAGAGAACTTAAGGCTGCTGCAGACAGAGCCGACCTACTGGAAGAGGCACTACATCTCGGAAGGAGGGACCGCCTAGGCTCTCGCCTTACCCAAGGTTTGGGGGGAACGTCAGAGTTCAGGAGGGGCGAGGACGGGTGGAGACTCTCCCAAGGGTAGTACACACAGTGAGGTGAGTCGGTCCAAGAGTTCAGGGGAACCGGTGAGGAAACCCCAAGGGGGGGGAACACCGGGACTGGTGCTGGAGCGAGGAACGCTGTCAGGGAGACAATGACCGGGGGCGCGAGGAGGACCCAGGGGACGGCGGTTCCCGGGGGCGTTGCCCGAGTGACAGGTGGAGAGTCGCCTCCCAGGAGAGTCAGGTGTTTTAATTGTGGCGGGCGCGGACATTTCGCCGTGAGTGCTACGAGAACCGGAGGAATATGGGACTGATGTTGGAAGAGGAGAGAGTATTTGTTCACACCCCATATTATAGTGGACCCAATGTGAATGGTTGGGAAATGAAGTCGGGTGAACACCCCTTCGTTTTCGGGGCCACAATGAAGTTTGGGAAGTCAGACCCAGTGGAGATTGCAGTTCTTCGTGATAACGGGTGCTGACATAAGCATGGTAGCCAGGAGTATTCTTCCCAACGAATATAATGAATCACCGGTGGAGTGGTGAGAATACGGAATGTGGGAGAAGAGTATAGGTTGCCACTTCACGAGGTACAGCTGATTGCCGACTATGGAGTCAAGAAGGCTATCGTAGCTGTAGCCCCTAAGTTACCCTTAGAGCACGTGCAGATGGTGCTGGGTAATGACCTCGGTGGGGGAAGGATACAACCCGATTGGGCCAGGAGTGCCTATGTGTCAGGCAGTGGTGCGAACCCTGCCAGGTGGAGGTGGTTGGTTGACCCAGGCAGTGGTGAGGTTGCCAACCGCACCAATGATAACGTCGTCAGGGACGACAACGACGAAGGCGAAAAGACAGAGAGGTCATCGGAGGTCATGGATAACCCCGAGGAGGACCTGCGGTTAAGCCTAATGATGCGTGTGGAGGAGTGGCGAGGAGCAGCTGTACAAGCGCCTGGGGCGGTGAAGTTGCTGCAGACCGCACTCCCTCCACCAAAAAGGGTGAGCTCAGTGGATGAGCAAACGGCGATGAGGGGCAAGTGGAGGAGCCACGACGCAGTGCACCCTATGCCAGCCGAATGAATAGTGGTAGGTGCAAGATGAACCACCGTTGTGAGGTGAACCACAGGGAGGTGGACGAGCCCAACCAGGAACCAAAGAAGACGTCTACAGGGAAGAGAATCTCATGAAGGAGTGAAGATGTTCGTCGGGAACGAAGGAACGAATGGTATAAGAAAAAGGTAATTGGAAGAAAGCAGGGGACAGGTATACGCAGGGTAGGCACCGGCCTAGCCAGAGGGGCATTGGGCCATCGCAAAAGCCTAGTGTAGAAAAGATGAAGTTGATGGATGGAGGACAGGTAACAGGTGTCGCTGTGAGGAGACAGCACACTTATGGGAGAAGAGGAACCGAGAAGAGAGAAGAATGGCGAAGAGGAGATTCTGAGAGGAAGCATGGAGTACCTGTAGGACGTGGTGGGAGTGCAAGGGTACCTCAGAGCGCACGACGCAGTGGAGGTTCTACCTGCACCGAAACCTTACAGTGGTAACGAGTCTTTGGAACGCACTCGTGGACACGGATGGAGGATCCCTTATAGGGTGTTCAGGGAACTCCCATTACACCCGGTACGGTGAGAGGTGGAAGTGTAGAAACACAAGTGACTGGCGAGGTGGTATGAGCCACGACACAAACGGGAGGAGTAACACTTCAGGGATAGAGGGAGCAAGAGCATAGTTACCCTCTTCAATGCTGCTTATTCAATATGACTCTATTTTAAGGGGAGGGGTATGTGTCGGTGTCCACCCCTGTATTTCTTCCTTCCCAGCTTAGAAGAGTCATATCTCCGTAGCCTAGGTATTCTATTAATGTTCAGGAACATTTCATGTGTGGGTAAGCGTGGAGCGTGATTAAGCTGACTGTAAAATGGCCAGCTAAGTTTGATGGTGCAAGGAGCTTACGCTTTTGAAGCACAGGACGGTGATGAGCCATCCTGTTTCCCGCTAAGACGTCCTGACACTTCCCGGCACCTGATTGGCCAGGTGAGGTCCCGTGCCGGAAGTGACCAATGACGAGAGCCCTCAGGCGGTGTGACGTCATGAGGTGGAGGGCTCGGGGGGGGGGGGGCAGCTGGCGCCTGGGCGGGAAGACACTAGTCACTAGCCGTCAGATAGGGAAGACGCGCTCGAGCGAGCTCCGGACCTAGAGAGCCCTTACCAGTAGATTTAAGCTCCGCTTCGATTCTGCAGACAGTCTGGGAAGCCATCCAACTTCCGTGGAGTGCCCGGAGGCAAGGACGGACCGGATTGATAAGCCAAGAGCCGTATCAAGAGTCTGCAGCAAAAGGAACGTTGGGCTGGTGACGTCATGGACACCCACTAAAGGACCACGTCTTACACATCAAGCGAGAAGCTAGGGCCGGGCCCAGATCTACTGGCAGTTAAGGCGAGGGAAAGCTCTGCTAGACTGTGAAGAGTCGACAGTGCAAGTTGAGTGTGGAGGATGACGACGGAGGTACCGTGTCCACAGTACCCCAGAGAATAGGAGGAGGAAGGCAGTACCTGTTGGATGTGAGCACGGCGAGGACGCGTTACCACGAAGGCGACGGAGGAAACTGTGTGTGTGGGAACTGTTCATTAGGAGACCAGGAGCCAGAACCAGGAACCTCAACATCCCTCAACAGAGGACGAGTCAGCTTCGTGGTTGGAGTGAAATAAGGTATATAATTGTCCCTCCCTTACCCCTTTTTGAGCTGGCCGAGTTAGGGTATTTTATATGTTGTGAACATTTCTTCTCATTTTATTGTCTAAGTGACAGGACGTTAGGCTTGGAGCCAAAAACTCATTTAGGCATGAGTTGGTGTGTGTGGACATTAAGGCAGGGATGTTAGTGACCCTGGAAGGGTAGTTGGTGGGCAAGGAGCCAGCAACATACTCTGAAACGCACAGCTGATCGCATCGCTGGAGGCGTGGGAAAGTCACGACGTTCTGACAGCTAGAACCGTCAGCTGATCGTGCTGCCAGAGGCGCGAGGTGTGTGCCCACGCCAAAAAAGTGGATCCAGTCAGCTGACTGTGTTGCCAGAGACGTGTCATCGAGAAATGCTGCCACCAGTGGATGATTTCAACATAGACATTTCTTTATGTCATTTGTAAATGTAATGTCTTCTTCAGTAAACTCTTAAACTAACTTAGGAGTTTAAGTGAGCCTCCATTTTCTAGGGCTATATATATTATATATTTACGAGACCATTAGTGACACCTTGTACTGCACATGATATTGCATCCTTGATTAAGATAACCATTAAGACCACTGACGTGTTGCTGGGACACGAGCATAAACACCCAGCTGGCGACCTGAGTAGACCAGATAAAGAAGAAGAAAGCGTTCCAGTGTCAGGACAGGCAGGTTTAAGCGAGTTATAAGAAGCTTGAATCTCGCCACTCGCTAGGGGTGTATAAGGCCAGCCCTTAGTCGACTGGGGAAGCCCAAGGGTGAGCAGTGGCGCCCGGTACTGAGGGGCTAAGACCCGTGGGACGACCCCAACCACAGGTTGGAAGGGGGTGAACCCTGACACTACTAAGACGCACACTTCGTTTTCGTTCCTGTGTTCTCCCACAGGTCGGCCGGTGGGTCGGCTCCCGGCCGG
Organism: Procambarus clarkii; assembly: GCF_040958095.1. Taxonomy (NCBI): domain Eukaryota; kingdom Metazoa; phylum Arthropoda; class Malacostraca; order Decapoda; family Cambaridae; genus Procambarus; species Procambarus clarkii. The sequence continues at coordinate 7,351,917 of NC_091237.1, read as the reverse complement.
TCGGCCGGAGCCGGTCGGCCGAGCGGACAGCCACACTGTACTTGTGATCCTGTGGACCCGGGTTCAATCCGGGCGCCGGCGAGAAACACAATGAGCAGAGTTTCTCTCACCCTATCCCCTCGTTACCTAGCAGTAAAATAGGTACTGGGTGTTAGTCAGCTGTCACGGCTGCTTCCTGGGGTGGAGGCCTGGTCGAGAACCGGGCCGCGGGGACACTAAAGCCCGAAATCATCTCAAGATAACCTTCCATCACTATAATCTGTATCTGGATACATACTCCTGCCCTTGAATTTATATTCACAAAATTTATCTCTAGATTTCATAGACTCAAGAAGATTCGTGGCAACAAGGATGTTCACATCTTTCGATTGCAGGACCTTGTTTGTTTTGTTCATTCTTCCTAGCATGTCATTTCAGAGAATTGTGAGAAAGCGTGTTCCCAGGGTTTCCATTTTTTGCGCTCAATCCTTCTGCCTTTCGCCCTGTAATCACTTGCTGTGCATTGTCAGCTGAGAGTCCAGTGTATGCTTTATTTTTTCGAAACCCCCCATACAGAGCATGAACAGCATCAAAATGAGCTGACCATGGCGTGTCAGGCGCTTGACCACACAATCTTTTCCCAAAGGTGATGTCAATACATTCTAGTGATGAGTAGAACCAGCAAAAAATTAATACAGATGCTGACCAAAGATATAAAATTTGTATCTGTTGCTTTTACTCCCATCAAGTTTAGGTTGTGTCCAGCACAGGGGGATATAGATGGCTAACTCATTGAATTGATAAATCCGTGCTTGCAATCCAGTATTTCGTCCAGACATATTAGAGGCATTATCGTATGACTGACCACGGAAGTTTGATAGTGAAATTTGGTTCTCATTAAGAAAATTCACGACAGTGTGCGTTAGATCCTTTGCTCCATGAGAAAAGATGGGAATGAACATCAAGAAACATTCTATAGGCTCACAACCTTTAATGTATCGACAATAAATGTCAGTTGATCTGTTAGTGGGATGTCTGGAGTGGAATCTACACTTATTGAATAATACTCTAACTCTTCTCACTTCTTCAAGAATAGTACAAAGAATCTTCTGTTCCGTTAATTCAATAAATTCATCACCAATATTTGCAGATAAATAGGACGGATTCCCTTTTCCAGGATTCCCATACATTTTGAGATGTTCTTCCAGGAATGGGTCAAATTCACTCGGCAGCTGAGCAAATTCACTCAAGGGGCGTGACTGATGAGTGGACAGCGTTCGGGATTCGTAGTCCTAAGGTTCCGGATTCGATCGCCGGCGGAAGCGAAAACAAGTGAGCAGTTTCTTTCATCCTGATGCGTCTGTTCACCTAGCAGTAAATAGGAACTTGGGAGTTAGACAGCTGCTACGAGTTGCTTCCTTGGGATGTGTAAAAAATAGGAGGCCTGGTCGAGGACCGGGTCGCGGCGACGCTAAGCCCTGAAATTATCTCAAGAAAACCTCTCAAGCTCTCAAGATAGATACCGCATAGCCCCGATGGGCCATGCGGTAAGACGGCTTTACTTATATATTGGCCAGGATATTAATGCTATGGTTAGTTGCATTCTGGAGTACTGCCAGGAATTTATTAGTATTAACCTGCTGTTTAGTTAACGCGGAAGAAATCCCCAAGGAGTACAGAAACACCTAGATTGAATATATAATATAATTACCAAAAAATATGAATGAGTAGTACATACATAATGGTCTCCAACACACACACACACTTTTTAACACTAAAGTAAAACCACTTAAATGATGATAATATGGACCGATAAATCAAAGCATATATATATATATATATATATATATATATATATATATA
>NC_091237.1:7340075-7345075 GCF_040958095.1 Procambarus clarkii | reverse complement strand
GTTTCATTTTTCTGTTTATTTTTGAAAACAAGAAAATAGACAAATCATTTATTTCACATCTCCAAATGGGCAACATATAGCCATAAATCAACCGGCTACAACGTTAACTGTTTTTTTAACGTTATATCAAAATGACACTTTTTGCAAAAACTCTGCTGTATTCAGAGTACCTACGTGTTACACATGGAATGTCAGTAGAATATCATTTGAACGACGCAAACGAGGAGAGCGAGTCGACGAACAACCTGGCATATTCAAACAAACCACAATAGGCAGACTGTACACCATGCATCCTAATCAAGATGAATGCTTCTTTCTTCGCATGCTGTTGGTAAATGTGCCTGGATCAACGTCTTTCCAGCAATTGAGATTTGTCAACGGCGTTACACATGCCGCCACTTTCCGTAGTACATGTCAAGTTCTGAATTTATTGGAGAACGACTGACACTGGGATGTATGCATTATTGACGTGTCCAACACGTCACATCCAAATAAAATTCGTGCATTGTTTGCAATTATATTGACCACCGGCTCTCCTTCATCTCCAACAGAGTTATGGGAGAAATATAAATTGCACATGGCTGAAAATATTGTCCGTCGTATACGCTAAGAAAATTCAAGTATTAGCATGGATTTCACAGCAGAAAGATTTGTGCTTAGAATTCGCGAACAAAGTTCTCAATCAATTGGGAATGCCATCACCGAATCGATCTGCTGCTGCTGCTTTGTTTGATGTAGAACTGCGTCCTGAACAAAATTACAACATGGGTGATCTGTTGTCGTATGTGCAATCAAATATTCCTAAGCTAACGCTTGAGCAAAAGGCATTGTCAAATAATTCAAATTGTCAATAAGGGTCTAGGAGAAATCATCTTCGTAGTTGCGTCAGGAAGAACTGGTAAAACCTTCCTAATTAGATGGATTCTGGCAGCAAATCGATCCCAAAATGACATTGCCTTAGCTCTAGCGTCGTCCAGAATAGCTGAGACATTGCTACCAGGTGGAAGAACTGCTCATTCGGCTTTGAAATTGCCACTGAACATGCAATTAATTGAAAATGCCACGTGCAACATTTCCAAAGCATCTGGCATGGGAAAAGTATTGCAAAAATGCAAACTTATTATTTGGGATGAATGAACAGTGGACCACAAAAATTCGCTCGAGGCGCTTGATCGATTGTTGCAAGATTTGCGTGGAAACATCAGACCATTTGGGAATGCATTTATATTGCTTGAAGGAGATTTCAGGCCAACATTACCTGTAATTCCTCGATCGACACCCGCGGACGAAATAAATGCTTGCCTAAAATACTCTACTTTGTGGCGCCACGTAAAGACGTTAAAATTAACTACAGATATGCGTGTCCAGCTGCAAAACGATCCATCAGCTGAGATATTCTCACATCAATTTCTGAAAATTGGGAATGTTGATCTGACCTCAAGACGAATTTCATTGCCTCATAATTTCTGCAATTCAGTGACGTCAGAAGAAGAATTGGTTGAAAACGAATTACCCAATATTCAAACCAATTATAAGAATCACGATTGGCTCAGTGAACGAGCTGAGTGAACAATCACCCATCAACAAAGCTCAGGGCCAATCTTTAGAATTTTGCAGTTTATATCTCGATATGGAATGCTTCTCACATTGACAATTATATGTTGCGTGTTCTAGAGTCAGAAAACCAGACAATCTCTATATCTCCACAGACAATGAACCAACAAAATGTTTTGCATACCAACAAGCATTTTGAAATTAAACATATTAGAAACGTGTGCTTTCTCTTTTCCTTCTTTTCCATTTAACCAGACAATACCACAGCAATGCATGGCGGGTTATCTTGAGGTTATCTTGAGATGATTTCGGGGCTTTTTAGTGTCCCCGCGGCCCGGTCGTCGACCAGGCCTCCACCCCCAGGAAGCAGCCCGTGACAGTTGACTAACACTCAGGTACCTACTTTACTGCTAGGTAACAGGGGCATAGGGTGAAAGAAACTCTCCCCATTGTTTCTCGCCGGCGCCCGGGATCGAACCCGGGACAACAGGATCACAAGCCCAGTGTGCTGTCTGCTCGGCCGACCGGCTCGGGTACAGCTAGTAATGAATAAAATTACTTTCAAGTTCTGTTAATAATCTTTAAATCCACTAAGTAATCATCTTGTGATATAACTATCACAACAATCAGTCTAAATCATGAAAATAATCAATCTATAAACATTGATGGCACCACCTCTGTGGAGGGGACGCCACCAGCAAACGCCTGTGGGACAGAATCGGGTACCTGGCGGCCTCGTGTTTACATCCAGGAGTGCATTCATGTGTATGACTGGAGACTTTTTCCGCAAGATATTTACACAAACTATTGATAATCTTCAGTGATAGCTCCCTGAATACTGGGATAGAGTTTGAGCCGTGTATAGGGAGGAATTCCTGGTGCAAATATCCAAATTCAAGAATGTGGAGGTCACCCGGCTAATGAAGCCACACCACCACTTCATATTCCACGTGAGACGCAACTACGTGCACTCCATATCTGAGCAAACATCTAGAATGATTTACAGCAACGCTGTGACATCAAATCAACAACATTAAGCTGCCATTTCATCATTAAAATACAGAGTCTGGTCAAAGCATTAGGGACATCTGGCTACTGTCAGATAGTCTCCGGCTTTCAATTCAGGATAAGTAAATAATTATCGAAAGAAGGCGCCAAGCCAGGAAGGCTATGTAACACCACCAAATATGAGGAATAATCATAGGGTGTTAAATATCACTAAGGATGCCAATATTGGAACAGAAACCCAAGTGGCGAACGATATCAAGAGTATCCAATTCACCAATAATTCTATCGAGGGACAAGTGACCCCGAGGGACGGTCGGAAATCAAGACACACGCTCATCCTGAAAGTCAGAACATTCAACAAGGATATTAACGACTGTAAGAGTGACAATGCAGTTTGGAAAATAAGGAGCAGGGCGGCGCTCCATTAAGTGTCCGTGAGTTAAGCATGTATGGCCAATATGCAACCTTGCCAGAGCCATTTTCCACCGCTGGTTACGGTGGCAGGAGCGATAGGAGGACACACTACTCTTAAGCGTATGCAGTTTGTTAGCAGTAACAGAAGACCAACAACCCTGCCAACGGGCAAGGATAGAGGAATGAATAATTAGGTAAAAGTCGGAATAAGGAATACCTTTACGGGAGATGGGACAAGTGTGGATAGTTTCCTTAGCTGCAGCGTCCGCACACTCATTTAAAGACACCAATATGGCTAGGAACCTAGCAAAACTCTACTATCTTAAATCTACTGGAGAAAAGAAACAGCCAATGTTGAATCTCGACTAGCACCGGATGGACTGGATTAAAGTACACCAGAGCCATGAGGGCACTGCAAGAGTCATCTACAACCACAAAGGAGGTAAGACAGCGAGAAAGCAGTAGACGACGAGCATAGAGAATAGCATAAAGTTCTGCTGGGAAGATGCTAGTCTCCCGAGGCAGGCGACACATAGGTGTGGTGAGGAAAAACAACAGAGTAGCCTACACCGTCTGCAGACTTAAACCCATCGGTGAAGATGGAAATGGAATGAAATTGAAGAAAATTGTTCAAGGAAAAGGTGTTTTAGAACTGTAGGAGAGGTTTTTAAATACTGTAGGAGAGGAGAGGTTGCTTTAGTGAAGTGAGTCAGGGATTTACACAATTTAAGAAGGGGGACCCACAATTGGGGCAAAAACGAAACACAAGGAGAAATATTAGTAGTACTAACCGAAAAAAAATTGCAGGCGAGATAAACTGGGACAGAAAGAGGGAGGCGGTGATGTGGAACAGGAACTACAGGAGGGGTAAAAGTAAAAGCACAACCTAGGCGAGAGTGAGTTGTTGTAAGGACCACGCAAGGTAGACAGTAGCAATCACGGCAGTCCTGGAGAGACACGAAGCCAGTGTCAACGTAGGAGCTTAGGGTAGGAGTCGAACGAAAGGCACCAGAGCTGAGGCGCAACCCACTATGGTGCAAAGGATCAAGACGGCGAAGAGTAGAAGGAGAAGCAGACGAGTAAGCAGGGCAACCATAATCGAGTTTAGACAGTACGAGAGAGGAATGCAAAGAGAGGAGCGTGCACCATCCGCTCCCCAAGATGTATGGGGAGCGGATGTATATAACCTAAAAGATATAACCTACTAAATCTTAAGTAGGTTAAGGGCAAAAAAACATTCAACTCGGAGGTAAGAGATACGGGATGACCAAGACAAACGAGTGTCAAAGATTAACCCAAAAAGCTTAGCGGAATCTTTGTGCACAAAGGGTTCTTCTTGAGGTTATCTTGAGATGATTTCGGGGTTTAACGTCTCTGCGGCCCGGTCCTTGACCAAGCCTCCTTTTTGTTACCCCCCCCCCAAGGAAGCAGCCCGTAGCAGCTGACTAACTTCCAGGTACCTATTTGCTGCTAGGTAACAGGAGCATCAGGGTGAAAGAAACATTTTGCCATTTGTTTCCACCTCCATCGGAGATTGAACCCGGAACATCAGGACTTCGAATCTGGAGTGCTGTCAACCCAGCTGTCGGGCACCCTTGGGATGACCATAAAATGACAAGAAGAACGAAGAATAACTTGCTTCCGAGTAAAAGTCATGGCACAAGTCTTAGTTGCAGAGAACCTGAAGCCATGATTGGTGGCCCAAAGACGAGCACGGCATCAATTGCAAGTTGAAGCTTCTTTGAAGGAGAGGAGAATTCTCACCTCGACAGCAAAGAGTAAGATCGTGACATAAAGTGCGAAGAAGACGCAGAAGGAAGGCAGGAAAGGAGACCATTGAGGGCAATCAGAAAAAGAGTAGTGCTCAGAAGACTACTTAGGGTACACCTTTATATTGTCAAAGAGAGGAAGAGAGTGGCACTAAACCTGATCTAAAGGAACGACGAGAGAGGAAGCTTTGGAGGAAGAGAGGGAGATTACCACGAAGGCCAACAGAATGAAGTTGGGTCAGAATATAGTATCTC